>NW_017891926.1:0-10932 GCF_001540865.1 Ananas comosus | reverse complement strand
CCAATCTCATAAAAATCCTTAATAAATATATTATTATATATATATATATTTATTAATATATTTATTTATATATAAGGAATCTTGGGCCCTTTCTTTTTTTCACCCCGTTTGCGTAAATTATATTACACGTTAGCATCCGTAAACAAGATCTGTGAATACCTCGCCCATGTTTCACTTATACGTGAACCAGCCTTGGTTATACGTAAACAATGTGGCTGAAAGCGCAAACACTCTCGCCTAAACCCGTAAACTATATGGTCTCAGCGAGTCTTTTGTATAGCTTTTCTGGTAAACCATTTCCTCAACGTAAACATCCTTGGACAAAACTCAAACATGGTGATGACCAATTTCCTTATGAATATATGCCACTCCTTCCTCACGCCTAGATTTAGAAACTACTCTTCATCTACAATCGGTGGGTAATAGAAAAGATGATAAATATCCTCATCTCAAGACATTAGAAGAAGGCGGACTGGAATCAAATAATTGAATTGGCTTCCACTCACAAAGAAAACTTCTTTGGGGAGAAATAAGCGAAGAGGGTGCGAAGACTAGTAAGAAATCGCGTAATAAAACAAAAGTAGAGGAAACTTGCTTATTAGGCAACAAGATCCAGAGAAATAAGCAGAAAGAAAGAAACATTCATACACACGATAGCACGGGCACCTTCTACAGAAGGACTATACGTCTTTATCATAACTCTTTCTCATGCATAAATTTCACGTACTGAAGTGAAGTTGGGGGAGAAAGAAAAGTCATCCACAAGAGTAGAATAGGGCGAATCTTCTCTCTCCATCTTTGATGATGGTAACAAATAACTGGAAATCATTAGTAATTAACTTTTATGGAATTGTTATGTCAAAAGACATTTCAAGACCATTAGATAAGAACACATAGAAGATCATTCTACGACGGTCGCTCAAATTAAAGGCAAGAAAAAAAAAAAAAGACTTACGTAAAAAAAGAAGAACATTTTTTTACTATAAAACCAAGATTAGACAAGCGCAAAATAGCTCTCTAAAAAAGGACTCTTGTCCATTAATAATCTATTGGATATCATAGTACATTAAATGATAAGATATAACAGTAGAGTGTTTATGTATTATAAAGATTTAGGATATGTTTTATTCCCTGTCATTCTTTGACTGAAGAAAGAGACTAGTAAGTGCTATCACTTGTCCTATTGCATAGCATCTACCTTCCAGAGCTAGCTTTACACAGACTGACTTCAATGCCTTGACTGACTTTCACTATGCATTCATTCGTGCACTATCTAAGATCCGCTTCTCTTGTGACAGAGGGATAGAGTCCAGTCCAGAAAGTCTTTTATTTTCCGGTAAGTTAAAGCAAAGGAGACAGGGAACGATAGATGCAGGAGACCCCCTCACATCTCGTATGGACGTGACCCTCGCCTCTATGCATATGTGTAATAAGTGCAAAACCATCTACAAAAGTTTGGCTACTTGAAGTTTGAATTCCATCCAACCTCAATCAATCCCCAAAGCTAGAAGAAAGCCGAGACTACAACAAATACTTATTTATAAGTACTCAAAGACTCCACAGCAAGGCAATTTCAATCAGTATAGAAAATCTGTGAGACAAGTCCCCTAACGGGTCCTTCCTTTCTTCTTGCTTGTCAATAATGATGAATCATGAAATGGACCAAGCCTGGTAGCTTTTCCATCTTCTTGCGTCAAAGTACCTGGTTTAAATTTAGCAAGTTATCTGAATCTTTATTCATAGAAGTAATTCTTGATTGCAATCTTCAAGATTTTGCTTTCTATGCGAAGAAGTGATGAAACTAAAAGAGGGAATTCTCTAATCCCATCATAAATCTCCAGCTTTCTCTGTATTTATCCAGTTCAGAGCAGTTAAGTTCAGAAGAGCTTTAAGAGATTTTGTTTGTGTTAAGTTAGTTCTTTAGGATGAGTGGATGGAACAGCTTGTGTGATACAACTGAGGCAAGTCTTTGAATCAGACTCGAGAATAAGATGACGATACCCCAGGTCCCAGGCCATGGACAATCCATGATAGATGGCCCCAAATTCAGCAGCAAAATTTTGAGTTATGCCAAGATTATTCACAAAGCCCATGATCCATTCACCATTGCAATTTCTCAAAACCCCTACCGCAGCCGCCGGGCCTGGGTTTCCCTTTGAACACCCATCTACAAACACTTTTTTAAAAGGATGGATTGGAGCAACCCATCGTATATATTTAACCTCCTTTTTAGTCGTCTCCACAGGCTTGTCCAAATATTGATTTCCCTGGCTTTACCCAAAATGATACACGGTTTACTGAGCCTCGAAAACAGAGGGTTATGTAAAGCTTTATTAGGCCAGGCCCTAAGTTGGTGGACGGTAACTGCAAACAAAATAGACCAAAACATTTGCTGGTGTTTGCCAATATCCGAGCCCTGAAGATTCTTGTGCAACCAAGTAAAAAGAGGGGAGGCAGTAGAGTCTGACCAGTGCACCGGTAGCACCAACTCGGCCCAAATAGGTCTCGCCCAAACACAATCTCTCAAAACATGCAGCTCATCTTCAACATCAGCTCTACAAACAGGACAAGCTGTAGAGACCTGTAACCCCCTCCTAGCCTTCGCTAGATTTGTTAGAAGGCGATCATGTCTGGCAAAAAAAATATTTAATACGTTCAGGCACCTTCAATTTCCAAATTTTCGTCCACTTAGCGGACTGCTCAAAGGAGAGATTCTCTGACGTCAACAGACTATAAGAATATTTTGTATCAAATTCTCCAGCATGAAGAAAAAGATTCATCAGTTGTAACTTTTCCTCTGCCGGTAACAGTGGGGTTAACAAATCCCAATTCCACCCTGAGAGATGAGTTCCTTACCCTTCTGTATACTTCTCCATGTATGAGACCCATGCGATAATTTATTTGAACCAGAACTACTTGTTTTATATTTCATATTACAAACATTTGCCCACAAAGCTTGTGGATTTTGAGATAAGCGCCAGGCTGTCTTCGCCAGGAGGGCCTCATTCACCTGCTCCATTTGTTTAAAACCAAGTCCACCACACTTTTTGGTATGCAGACAATATTCCATGCCATCAAATGTATCTTTCTCTGATCACCATTTTTTCCACAAAGGAAATCTCTATTCGTACGGTCCAAGGATTCCGTAACACTTGCTGGAAGCTTTGCCGTTTGCATGACATAAGTAGGTAAGGCCGAAGTAACCGACTGTATGTATAAGTCTGGCTCGACCAGCTATAGATAATTTATGACTCTTCCAGCCTTCTAAACGAAGTTGAACACGCTCAATCACCAGCAACTAAGTTGGCGCGGATCCAAGGTCGTGCTAGCAAGATTTGTTATGTATTAAGTATATCCGCTACATGGAATAGAGTTGACCGAACAAGGGGTCCTACTTGGAGATTAAGTCAAACTATACCTTGCGCGGTTCGAGTGGTCCCGTCATATGCACGAACAGCTGTAGTGAGGAGCAAACCAGGAAGGGTCAAAATCAAACTGCCTAGCTGTACTCAATGTGAAAATATTCCAATTTGACGTAAAATGATCACTGAACCCTCAAGGAAGTAGGACAAGAACTGACTTGTTCGGTAGCCAACAGGCTTGGAAATCGTTAGCTCGTTACGCTTTCTAGTTAAGGGGAGTACTATCGGCACAGGTGGAAACATGGTAGAATAGCGGGGGAATAGTCCATGGAATGGAAATAGTGCTTCCTTTTCAATACTCCTTTGCTCGCTTCCTCACATTGAGAGTAGAGGAACTACTATAAGAAGGAGACTGCTTTTAAGGCTTGTTGAAAGAATAGGTATTCCTACAGGTTTTCACTTTATTGGCTAGCTTTTGCTCATAAAGAGCAGGAATACAAAGGAGCGAGACATACCGTATGGGACCTCGCAGAAGAGCTTACAATCCACATTCTTCCACCCTTACAAACCTTCTGACCTCTAGTTATATCGCAGAAGAAAGTAAAGCAACTCCAACTGCCACTGAAACTGGCTTGGCTAGCGAAAAGGGATAAAAAACCACATGGAAGGACTTAGCAATAGCAAAGCAATAAATATGCTAAATAAAGAAAAAGAAAGATCAATTTTTGAAAAGCATGCTGACTTGAACTAGCTTTCTCATACGAGAAAAAAGCACTTTCTTTCACCGGCTGTAAGCTTTCTCACAAGAGATTCAGGGGAACCTGGCACTAGAAAAAATGCAAGGCTGGCGCCACTATAACTAAACTGGCTGTAACAGCTTCAGTCCCAAGAATCTTTCCCCTGGCTTTCCTTGTTAGCCTAAGATCCCTACTTGAAAAAGCGATTGCTGTTACGGGACTTCTTTCAAAGTCACTTACTTTTGGTGTAAGAGACTGGGACTGAAGCTGTCTTTCAAGAGATTTTTATGTTACACTGCTTCTTCTCTAGCCTGGCCTACCATCGAAGGTAAATGGCCTTATTTTTGCAATTGGATGTACCACTCTTTCTCGCTCGCCAGGAGAAGTCATTATCTTGGGTCTAGCCTCACAACTGTAAGGAAAAATAGGCCTTAGGACCGCGGGGGACAGGGACGAAGACTAGAGGTATTTATTTCCCACTGATACTGAGACTACTGGGGCGAAGACTTATACTTCACTAGGGATAGCAATTATTGCTACTAGCTTGCTTGGAAGAGAACTGGCTGAAAGCGCTTACCCTTTTTTCTACAATAGCATGCGCTTAAGAATAGAAATCTCCCACTGACTGGCTAGGAAACGGCATTAGATTAGCACTGGAAAGAAGGGAGTCATTTTCTATGGGTAAAGCTCTAGTCTCACATTCTGTTAATGAAAGGTAGTCCCTCTCTAGAGAGCTAAGTGCTGCTATTGAACCTATTAGTATCCCCAGCAATTCTCTCAAAGGCCAAGAGAGGTAAATAAATATGAAGCCTTTCAATCTGCTATCCCTGCAACTTATGATTTTTGTACAGCTCGGAGAGGAGAGCTCTTACTGGCTTGTCCTAGAATCCGTGGAACCTGCGTCAGATAAGGGAGCATGCCTAGAGGAAGAGATTGCCCGGGAGAACTCTTACTCTTATTAAGAGAACTCTTAGGGGAGGACTGCTATCCAACCAATTCATAATCACCTGCTTTTTAATACCCCTGCTCTCTCACCGGTTTACGAGCTTGACCTTGTTTACGCCTTCCTCCTTGTCGGCCTTTGGAAATGGTCAATCAGTTCCTTGCCTTCCCCTTCTTGCATCTCGAAAGACTAATGGGGAAAGCGCTGTCAGTCTTTACCTATAGGTACGAGAGTCAAGCTCCCAAGCAGGAAGTTATCCAACGCAATAAATAAGATGGAAAACTCGCCTAGGGGTCCAAACCTTGACGCCTGACATTTAATGGAAAATTGAGAAGTCCGAATGGCCACTCACTCAAGAGTCAGTCTTTACTAAGCTCATGAAGACTCTCACCCGTCTCCAAGCAGGCCCATAGACCTATGGCTCGGCAACCCGAGGCCTCACCCACCTACACCCCGGCCACGCCGATGAACATGCCCACTTCCTGTAGCGTCGCCGCCATCCCGACGGGCGACGGTGCTTCATCCATCCCCCATACCCGATGCCCTAACTGTAGGCGATAGGGTTTCCCAGCCTCACCCAAACCATGTCCACCCAGATAGGACTCCCCAAGGCAGCCTCAAACCCTGGCCCAACTCCACCCCGACGTCCATCCCCCGTCTTCCCTAGCCAGGGATTAGTCATTCAAGGATCAGTTGATGCGCCGGGATGAAAGACAAAGAAAGGGATCAAGCCCCCCTGCCGGGTCATTCAATCTATCTCCCTCCACGGGTTTAGCTCCCGACTGGAGGGAGAGGGGCAAGGAATTAGGAATAGCTGCTTTCGTATCCAGTAATGGATGGATAAGGTGGTAGTGCAAGATTTCGGAGTAGCCGTAATGGAAGAACTTATTGCTTGGTTGTCCGGCCCTCTTCACCGATCTCCTAGCCCTACGAATCAAACATCTCCGGGCATCTGGTTTCAAAGAGAGATTGGTTAGTCGCCTTCTGTTCATTCTTACCCCTAACTACCGGACCCCCATTGGTTAAGTTGGGGCAGGAATAGCTATCGGGCTACGATCACAGGCCGGGCCGACCCTCCTTTATTCTAGTCCAGTTGGAGAGGGCGTTCCAGAAGTCGCAGAAAAATGGAAGGCTTAAATACCAAAAACTACGGAGGCATAATCTACTAAAAAAATGGGTAAGCCCGGTGGTTCAAGTCGAGCCTAGCCAACAACCAACATCAGCTTCTAGGGATAGTAGGAGCTCCAGTCGCTCCAACCATTCTAGTGGACCGGTCGAGGCCAGCAGCTATGAATACCTGTGCCGGTTGTGCGAAGGCAGCAGATCGAGATCGAAGAGCAGTTGTTTACCAGAGGTATGAGCCCGACATCCCATTATCATCCTTTTCGGAGTCCAGCATCCGATCCCTTATTGGAAACACCTCACTAATCAATCATCTAGCTAACTGAACCAGATAACTTACCGGGACACTAACTCCTTAACATTCAACTCAGCGAAATCAAGATATTTGAGGGTGACCTATCTCTACTATACTTGGCTCTGGATGGCAAACGAACTAATCCCTCCCTGACTTCCAGACTATCTCCCTACCCTCCACCCTAACCGTTAAGTTTAATGTAACTATGCTCTCTGCTTTGGTCAGTCATCCGTAACCGGCTACAGTCACTCGAGTTAGATCGACTAATAAGTACTCTGTCTTGAACTGAACGCTTTGTTCTTTGCTTTTGAATATAGATCTATTTGTATTGATTTTTTAGGGCTTCTTCCAATCATAAGCCATGACTTTCTTCTTTGCCTAACGAATTGAACGCACAAAGACTTCCGTTAATCATAGAATCAATGACTGGACCAATTAGTCAGTCTAGGTCAATTGGTAGGCTAACAACTATATACATAGTCTATCGTTCCCTCTGAGTGAGACGAAGTGCTTACCAGCCCGACTTTCATTATTTACTTAAATATCCTGCCCTGATGGCAAGCGGGGAGACCATTAGGAGACCGGAAGTCGAAGAGTTAACTGAAAGAAAAAATAGACGAAAAACAGCCTAAAGCCAAGCGAACAAGAAAGCTACTAGTCCTACATATTCTTCCCCTATTTCCACTTCCTATGATGGTTGCCTTTCCAATGTCATTTTAGGTTAAAGTTCGTCATCCTTTGGACGATATTCGGATGGAGGTCACCTTGATTCACGGTTTTTGCTCAACTCAACAATTACTCCTCCCTTGCTTCTTAGGTCGTTCAATTTATAGGCGAGGGTGGACCAGAAAGTGTCCTGTTAGAGTCGAGGATATTGATGTTCCAAACCTCCCGGTCATCCTGCTTTGTTCAAATCAAGTATCAAATCGATGAAAATATCGTCGATAAAATCGATACCTTCCGCTGCCGGTTGTGATGTGGAGAAGTCCCGACAAGATTCTTGTTCGAATCGCCAAAACACTTTTTCTGGCAAGGCAGCCGCATTTGATGAGTGAGGGAGGATGCCCTTTCATCGGGATCTTATCTTTTCTCTCGGGTAAAGAGAAACTTGCTCCCACTGACCTTTAGGTATATACACTGATCAACACTGTTTTCCTTAAACCCAAAGGTCATTCTCACCTCATGGAATTTGAGGTACCACTGACGGGAAGCTTGTTTGAGTCCGTATATCGACTTCCTTAACCTGCACACTAAATGCTCGCTGCCCTCCTGCAAGTACAGGTGCGCGTCTATGTAACCTTGCCTTGTTAGTCATGCCCAGTTGAGGGAAAGCGAGTCATTAATCAATCCATTGGTAGGCTCTAGCGTGTAAAGTAAACAATGGAGGCGCACCAAAAGCCCCTGCATGATCTCCCTGCAGGCTGAGTCTTCTTCACCCGAACCCCGGACCCGAGCAACAGGGCTCCTTCAGCGTCCTCACGATGCCTCTTTCAGCACCGCTGAATCCCACTTGGCGCGGAACACCGCCAGATGGGCTTGTATCTTGGCTCAATTGTGCCTGGGTGAGGTCCGGTTATCAATTTAGAACCCTATGGTTTGGCTCTTCACGGCAGCACTCTAATACAAACCTTTATTTCTGGTTACGATGGAGTTATTATCCTCATTATTGTCATGTGGTGCGGATACCAGTGCGCGGTAGGAATCCCTTTCACCTATGGCTTTGATTGAAAAGGGTGATGGCGGTATGTAGCAAGGTACCGGTCCTAATGCAGGTACTAAGATCGTGAAATCTTAAGAAATGCAGGGTCTTGGCCTCTCTTTGGGATCTTCTCAATGCACTTACCTTCCACAGGGGTGGTGCCTTGAAGTGTGGGTGCTGGGCAATCAAACGGGCTGGAAAGAGGTTCTGCTTGGTTTTCCTGTCCCTGGTACCGCATACAGGTGTGAGTTTCGCACCGAGCGGTGTGGGCTGTTCACTGGGTTATAGGAAAGAGTCAGGTCGCGCCTTAGGAACAGTCGCGGGAGACTGCGTTTCGCCGGTGGTTTGCTGGTACACTCTTTTCAAAACATATGTTCGGAGGTTTATTACACTGCGGCGCTACTGAGTTCTGCAGTCTCAAAAGAATCTTGTGGAGTTTGTTTCTTAGCAATGGCCTGTGGTATGGGAGCGATGCGCGCAATCCAACTTTTGATCCTTAGGCCTCTCGCGAGTATCCTATGAAGTATCCACTAAGGGTCTAGGGTCCAAGTTTGCTTCTGTCTTGTGGGTTATGACACCACCCTGTGCCTGGCTGTCTGCAAGCTCTCCAGGAGGTATGGGAAGAATGCGTAGCTTAGAACGGTGGTTTTCTTTGTCGTAGTAGTGTCAAAGGGCGGTGCGATGGTTTTAGGAACTGCGATTCGAAGGAACGGGTAAGGTGTGTGGGTAAGGGGGGGTGTGGGTAGCGGGGTAGGGCGGTTTGGCGGCGTGGTTAGGGGCGTGCGGGGGGGTTTGAGGGGAGTGAGGGGAGGTGGAGGGAGTGGGGGGGAAGGTTCGTGACATTGGTGAGGGCGCAGGGGAGGGTCCAATGAGGGGAGGGTGGCGATGTTGGCGTCTATGTCAAGGCTTGAACGCCGGTCTGGATAGCTGGCTGGTCAGCGGTGTCGGTTGTGTTGAGGATGGTGTAGTTAGTGATATTGGGTTGCGGGGGATGGGGTGTGGTGTGCGTGAGTGGATGCGGTTGGCGGAGTGTGTGTGGAAGGAGGGCAGCTCCCAGGCATTCTGCCTGCCTCAGTGTGCCTGCCAAAGTACTCGTCACCCCGATCAGACCTGACCACTTTGATCCTGTGTATCTAAAAAAGGTTTTCTACCTCTGCCTTGAAGACCTTAAAGGCAGTTAATGCTTCAGATTTCTCATGAAGCAGGTAGACATCACCATACCGTCAGCGGTCATCTGTAAATGTGAAAAAGTACTTTTCTCGACCTATACAAGGCGGAAACGGACCAGAGACATCTGTATGGATCAGTTCCCATGTCTGTATACTCTTTGTGGCTCCTTTCCAGGAGGTTTTGGTCTGCTTTCCCTTGATGCAGTTCACGCAGCACACTCCAAAGTCACAGTGAAATCAAGAGTACAAAGTACTCCTTCTCCCACTAACCTCCGGATTTTCCTCTTTGAGATGTGCCCCAACCTCCTGTGCAAGGGCATGGATGAATTTTTCTTAACCATCCCACCTTTCGTTCTAACATGAACATGACCATAAGGGACATCACCATGCAGAGTAATAAGGGACTGTTGAAAGGAATAATAGAACTTCAAACGATATAAACCATCCAATAAAAGCCCAGAACCAACTATCTGGGACTCAAATGGTCAAAGTGAAGCCACCAAAAAAAAAAGAAAATTGGTATAAAATCAAAATATTTCTAGAAATAGAAATAAACTTTCTATAGAAGGATGTAAAAAAAAAGGTGTATTCTAGGTCCAGGTGATGCCCGGTATCCAGGATGAGTCTCACAGTCCCCACAGCCTCCACGCGTGAACGCATCCCCTTTCCCGTGATGATGCTTTGTTAACCCCTTAAAGGAGGTCTGCTTGTAAGAAAACCCTGCATGGAATTGGTCACATGAAGGGTGGTACCCGAATCAATCCACCATGCATAAGTAGAAAAAAGAAATAAAGCAACTTTTCAGACACCAGGGCATAGTGATTACCTTCCTTTACTCCTTAAAAAACCGAAGCTTTGAACTAAATCTCGCGCAATCCTTTATTATGGTTGCAAAGCGTAGCAAAAGAACAAGAAGGTTGACCGTGACGATCGTAGCTCGTACAAGTAGGTACGCCAAACACTCATAGACCGGTATCATATAATAAAAAAAGAGTCAAGGTGGAATCCATTGCGATCTTGGACATCGCCAAAGAAGGGTGTTCTCAGTGCCTATGCTTAACACGGCTCCCATGATAGTAGCAGACATTCCTTTGGTGCCCCACTTTCGTCATTCTCCTACTCTGTCTTAAGTCTTGTTGCGCGCGCTGCCGTAGTTAGTGAATTTCGGAGTCTGATGGAAGTTGGTCGGGAATTGGTACTGCTCGCTATCGAGGAAAAAAGTGATGCAACGCAAACGACGCTAATGTCGTACTAAAAGAAAGAAGATTGCTCATGCAACGCAAACAGACAAGGCAGCCTTCTTCAATTCAATAGGGCCTTTTTGGGCTCTCGAGAGGCGACGATCGGGGAGAAGGTCCTCTGTTTACTCTCTAGAAATAACGGCATTGGAAGTGATTGTCTACAATAGTAGGTAGATTCGGAATTGTAACTTCCCATTGCTCTATCTCCGATAGCATGCAGCCGATAATGGATACAGAACTAACTCTATAAAGTTTTAAGTAAGTGATCTTTATAGGTAGCCAGTCTTTTTTTCTCATAGAAGACTCACTAGTTTATTATATCACTACTTGATAGATTGGCTTTATTTTAAGTAAAATCCATATC
>NW_017891925.1:9889-10941 GCF_001540865.1 Ananas comosus | reverse complement strand
GTATCAAACACTGCTCTAGCTCTAGTGCCTTTAATCACAATTATACCTGCCACGACGTCGTCGGGTGCTGTAGGTTGTTGCTCCTCCACCTGAGCGGCAAAAACTCGGCCGCTAGGCGCTCTCGATCCCTCCGGCTGACGCGGTGCTGACGCGCGCCCAGCCGACATCGCTGGTGGTAACCCCGCAAGCTGTCTCGGGGTAGATGGTGCTGATGCCGCCGTCGGCGCAGACGACGTCCACGTCGGGCACTCCCGGATAAGATGTCTCGGTTGGCTACACTTGAAACACTTGCCATCGCGCTGCGGGCAAGTCGACACCTTGTGCTCACAACAACAAATAACACATCGAGGTGGTCTCCAATTCCTCGCCTGCTGTCGGGGATACCGAGGGGGTTTCTTAGTATTTGGCCAACCCCCGGCACTGCCCGCCGTTCTCTTTTTGCCCTTGTCTTTCGACTCGGCAATAGCTTCTCGTTCCTCGCGTATGTGGGCGCTACCGTGCTCCGCCCACAAAGCTCTATCAAAGACCTGCGCAAAGGTCGACAACTTTAAGATCTGCACCTTTTCATAAATCCGGGGCTGAAGTCCTCGCAAGAACCAATCCGCCCGATCTCGATCATCACGAACAACATCAGGAACACAGTCTATGATGTGGGAGAACTTTTGCTTGTATTCTCCCACCGACCGATCGCCCTGTCTCAGCTTGCGGAACTTCTCTTGTAGCCTCCGCTTCACCGTGTCGGGGAAGTAGTTCGCGAATACTGCTCTCTTGAACTTCTCCCATAGCATAAGCGGAAGATCGGTAGGTCGATCCCGCTTAACTCGCTTCCACCACACTATCGCCACCTTCCCTAGACAATAGGTGGCGAGGTACACTTTGTCTTTCTCGGAGGTATTTAGGTCTTCGAAGAGCGTCTCCATCGAGTCGATCCACGACTCCACAACCGCCGGCTCCACCAAACCGCCCTTGAAGGTAGGTGGGTCGAACTTCTTGAACTGAATGAGAGCCGCCAACGTGCGCTCTCGCTCCGCCTCTACCGCCGCGCTATCGGG
>NW_017891925.1:5289-7464 GCF_001540865.1 Ananas comosus | reverse complement strand
TCACATTTTCATCATTACTTTACCCTAAAATGCATGCAACAATATATATACACATGCTCAAATGAATGACACATTAGGCATAGAGAGAAGTTCAATAAGTTTGAGAAGCACCACCCACCTTGTAGGTCTCTTTAGATGCTCCGACGATTTTCTTGGGATTTTTAGACACCAGATTCACTACCTGCGGCAAAACGAAGCCTTATTAGGCCATTTTGCTCATATCTTTACTTTGGCTTTTCGTAACGCTAATCCGAGCGCACCAACGCGTCGAAAATACCCCCAATTAGGTTTCTAGAAGGTCAATTGCACTTAGAAATCCCTATGAGCAAAAGCCCCAATTTGGGTGCCCTAGCTCCATAGCATCATCAAACCTAGGGTTTGATCTCAATGGGAAGCAAAAGTAGCTTCATTATACTCTAAAAAGTCCATTAGAACCATTCTTATCTCACTCCAAATCCTAGTTTGGATTTCACCATTAGAGGTGGCCAAAGCTTACCTCAATCTAAACCATTTCTATGGTTTTGATCTCAAAAGAAGTAAAAGAAAAACTTCCAATACTTTAAAAGCTCCATAAAAACCATTTTTAGGTTTATCAAAACCCTAGTTTGGGAGTTAACATGAAAAGGGGCAAAGCTTACCTGAAAGCTTGCTCCTTTCTTGCACTAGAGAGAAGGAAGATGGAGTTGCCTCACTCCAATGGCTTCTTCTCCACTTTCTTCTTCTTCTTTTTCCTTCCTTTCCTTTGTCTTCTTCTTCTCCTCTTTTGTCTTCTAGAGAGAGAGAGGGAGAGAAGAGAGTGTGAGAGGGTGAGAATGAGAGAAATGTCTCATTTGTCCCCTTAACATAGCCATTGGGTTGTAAAATTGCAGCCAAGCCCCTCAACTTTTACCCTTTCACACAGCCTGGACTGGGCTGTTCGCACAGGCGGGGACCGGTCTCTCCTTCAGGGACCGGTTCCCGAGAGCTAGTTTCTCAAGACTTAGCCGATTTTTCGACTGTCTCATTTCATACGCGTTCGGGGACCGGTCTCTCCCACCAGGGACTGGTTCCCGAGAGCTAAAAATCTGCAGTTTGCAGAATTTTGATTCTTTAGCTCTCGAAAACCTTCCACAACGCACTTTTACCTATTTTAACACCTTCGGACTTTTCGAAGTGTACCATCCTCGCACTTTGGTCAATTTGACTAAAGTTCGATATTTATTTTTCGAATTTTTGGTATATTACTGAGAAGGCTTGGACAGGGGTAAGGCCAAGAGGCCTGTGGCGGAGGGTGCGAGCCAGACGCACTCTAGGAGGCCGCCGAAGCACCCCAGGAGCCAGCAGCGTGGGCGTGGCCCGGCACCTCAGCGAGGAGGATCAGAGCGACGCCGGCCCTTCCTGTGTGTGATCTGTGGTGGTCCTCATCACCCACCGCAGTGTCCACAGCGGGCTGGCAGGTGCTTCCAGTGTGGCCAGGAGGGCCACGTGCGGACCGAGTGCCCGAGGGGTTTTTCACCGGCACCATCGACTGCATCAGCACCGGCTCTACCAGCCGCCAGCCAGGGGACTCCATCGGCACAGTACCTGTAACATACCACATCCCTCGTAAATCGTACCGAGTTCCGTCAACACGAGCGGAACGCGAAATTGAACGAGTTAAGTGGACCCAAAGTGCATTGGAGTTCATAAACGGAGCAAAAAGGGATCCGGAGAGCAAATTTGGAAATCTGGCTAAGTCCCAGATTTTGAGCTCTCGGGGACCGGTCCCTAAAAGAGAGACCGGTCCCCGTGCGCGTGGCCTGCCAGGAAATCCTGAGGCATCCGGTCCCTGGTGGTGAGACCGGTCCTCGGGAGATCGGTCCCTGACGGGCAGACCGGTCCCTCGCTGCGCAACAGCTGAGAAACTCGAGAATTTGGCTAAGTCCTGGAAAACCCTCGTTCGGGAACCGGTCCCTGGTCGGGGAGACCGGTCCCCGAAGGCGAAAAACGCCCAGTCTGGGCAGTTCAAGAGGAAACATGTGGAGGGGCTTAAGTGCAATTATTACAACACTATATATGGCCCAACCCCTCTCTCCCACAGCCATTTCATATCCCCTCCTCCTCTCTTATTTCCTCACTCTTCTCTTCTAGAATCCCTCTAGGGCTTGGAGAAAAGACGAAGAATGGGAGAAGGTGGATTTTGATTCTCTCTCTTTT
>NW_017891925.1:2157-3703 GCF_001540865.1 Ananas comosus | reverse complement strand
AGCATTACATTTTGTAGTCATTTCCCTTTTGGTGTACATGTAGCAGCTTTATTTTGTTGAATTAGAGATGTAAAAGATATGATGGTTGAATGGCATGTAATAGCTTTGTTTACTTGAATTTGGTTTAAATGAAATCAAATATCATGTGTGATGTATATTTAGGTTAGAGCTTTCGCTTCTGTTGTTGCTTGCCCTCGTGCAAGCCTTGTATTATATATGCAATTCTCTTGTTGATTGCCTATTTATACATGTTGTTAGAGCCTTGGGCGGACAGGGGAGGCTCTGTCCGTTCGGCGTCTGTTGACGTGACCCGAACCCGACCAAATTGGCGGGGATTGGGGCGTGACAGTACCAGCCTGGGCGGCCCCCCGCCCAGCGCTAGAGCGAGGGATCACGCTAGGCTCCGAGTGGCCGCATGTATGCCGCTCAGACCGAGGAGGCGGCGACAGCCGGGGATGTGGTTGCAGGTATCATTTTACTTGATAGCATTAGAGTTTGTGCATTATTTGATACCGGTGCATCACATTCATTCATAGATCGGCTATTCGCCGAGTTGCATGGCATCCAGCTAGTTTCTTTGTTGCATCCAGGACAAGTTGTAGTACCCGACCACACCCTTGATATTCGAGAGTTTTGCCCCAGCTGCCCTATGCGGATAGGGGATTGGATTATGCACGTGGACTTGCTAGTCTTGCGCAAGTTGGGGGAGTTCGACGTGGTCTTGGGTATGGATTGGCTTACTAAGTATTACGCCACAATTGGCTGTAAGAATCGCACGGTTACTTTTAGAGAACCAGGGCAAGTTGAGGTGATTTTCAGAGGATGCCAGAGTTCGCTCTTCGCAAAGACGATCAGCTCGTCTCGAGCTAGGCAGCTGATCAGCAGAGGCTGTGTGGCCTTTTTGGCTAGTGTTGTGTTGAGGGGCGATGATGATGCCCCTAGGATTGAGGATATCCCGGTGGTGCAGGAGTTTCAGGATGTGTTTCCAGCTGAGCTACCGGGTATGCCTCCTGATAGGGAGATTGAGTTTGTGGTATCTCGTCCCTGGGACTACCCCAATCTCAAAAGCACCCTATAGGATGGCACCGGCGGAGTTGAGGGAGCTGAGGGCACTGTTGCAGGATTTGTTGTACAAGGGCTTCATTCGGCCGAGCGTTTCGCCTTGGGGAGCACCCGTTTTGTTTGTTAAGAAAAAAGACGGATCACTTCGCCTTTTTGTGGATTATCGTGAACTCAATAAAGTCACTATCAAGAATAAGTATCCGTTGCCGAGGATCGACGACTTGTTTGATCAGCTTCAGGGATCATGTGTGTATTCCAAGATCGACTTGCAGTCGAGATACCACCAGTTGAAGATCAAGCCCGAGGACGTTTCAAAGACGGCTTTCAGGACACGGTATGGACACTATGAGTTCACAGTTATGCTGTTTGGGCTTACTAATGCCCCGGCAGCTTTTATGGATCTGATGAACCGTGTTTTCAAGCCTTATCTAGACAGGTTCGTCGTGGTGTTCATCGACGACATTTTGGTCTACTCTCGAAGTGA
>NW_017891925.1:0-2132 GCF_001540865.1 Ananas comosus | reverse complement strand
CTAAGTAGGAAATCGATGAAAAACTTAGCGATGCATGTCGTGACTCAACCGCCGTTGTTCGAGCAGATGAGGCGGTTGGAGTTGGAGGTGGTGGCTCCTGATACCCCTTTGAGACTGATGACTTTAGTAGTGCAACCTACATTGCTGGATAGAATCAAAGAAAAGCAAGCCACCGATGAGGGATTGCAAAAGATTCGAGGAAAAATGATTAATGGTTGCTCCGGCGATTTCCTTGTGGACGACTGAGGGTTGATGCACTTTCAGGGACGACTTTGCGTTCCGGCGGATTTGGGAATTAAAGAAGACATTCTTCAAGAAGCGCACCGGGCGCCCTATGCTATACATCCGGGTGGCACCAAGATGTACAAGGACTTGAAACTACTTTATTGGTGGCCCGGGATGAAAAAGGATGTTGGCGAGTTCGTTGCTAGATGTCTAACTTGCCAACAAGTGAAAGCGGAACACCGAGTTCCCGCAGGGAAGCTTCAGAGTTTACCTATACCTGTGTGGAAGTGGGAGAAGATCACCATGGACTTCGTGACAGTATTGCCTCGCTCTCAAGCAGGGCACGATGCTATTTGGGTGATCGTGGATAGGTTGACGAAGTCGGCGCACTTCGTGCCTATTCATACTACTTGGACCGGGGAAAAGCTCGCACAAGTGTATCTTGATAAGATTGTGCGGCTTCACGGAGTGCCTACTTCGATTGTATCGGATCGAGACACCCGGTTTGTGTCTCACTTTTGGAGGAGTCTGCAGGACGCCCTTGGCACTCGATTGGACTTCAGCACAGCATTCCACCCGCAGAGTGATGGATAGTCAGAGCGCACTATACAGACCTTAGAGGATATGCTCCAGGCATGTGTGATAGACTTCCAGGGAGGATGGTCGCAACATCTACCTATGGCAGAGTTTGCTTATAACAACAGTTATCAAGCAAGCATCAAGATGGCGCCCTTCGAAGCACTTTATGGACGGAAGTGTCGATCGCCGCTTCATTGGAGTGAAGTTGGCGAGAGACTGGCTTTATGCCCTGATGTGCTCTAGGAAGCTGATGTAAGGAAGTGAATTCTCGAAATCCGAGGATTGTACTTCATCCAGGATCGACTAACTGTCGAGAGTGTACCCTTGTGGAAGTTGGAGACGTCCAAGACACAAAAAGTGCTTTGGAGTTGAGTCCGCGAGAACAAACGGACGAAATCTGGATTCAGCACATTTTTGCTCTCGGGGACCGATCCCTGGAGGGAAGGACCGGTCCCCCGTAGCTGATGGTCGCGGGGGAGGTCGATGCGACCGGTCCCTGGCTGAGGGAACCGGTCCCCGTGCGCGACACCCGCGGGAGAAAGCCAAAACTTGGCTAAGTCCTGAAGGTTCCCCGTTCGGGAACCGGTCTCTTAGGAGAGACCGGTCTCCCAGGGACCAGTCCCTAAAGCGAGGACCGGTTCCTGAACGCGAAAAGTCCCCAGGCTGGAGAGAGAGCTCTCGGGGACCGGTCTCCCCGACCAGGGACCGGTCCCTCTGTAACGCACTGGACCTTGCAAATTGCTGGGTTCGAGTGATTGATTGTGTTCTGAGCTTTTCCAGACTTTCTGGTGGATTGTTGACAGTGTTCCGACCTATGGTTCGAGCCCCAAGAATTGTGGTTTAAAACCTTGCATCAAAATCCAAAAAGTTGGATTTTTGGTCAGCTCTCGGGTAGCCTTCTGTAGGCTGTATACCGGTACGGGCTTGATGGCTGTACCGGAACGGGGTTGATGGCTGTACCGGTACGGGCCCGCGTACCGGTACACAGACGGCTTTTCGGCCAAACCCGAGGCTCGGGTTTGCGTTTTCGTGGGTTGTGTACCGGTAACGATACACACAAACCGTGTAACCGGGTACGCAAGTGTCACTGTTTGGAGATTTTTTGTGAGGGATGTTTTTTGCATTACTCAAACCGTTTTAATACACCCCACGGCCCGTATGGCTGCTCCTCCTTTCGAGCTGCCCAAACACAGAAGAACCAAGGTGATTTCCCCTCCTGGTTTGATCCTCCTTTTTTGGGTTTTTCTTTTTTTTATGGGTTTTGATCTTTCTTTCCTTCTCCTCGCTTCTTGCTTTGGTGGGTTTTTCAACCATTGGTAGAAGAGAAA
>NW_017891924.1:0-10942 GCF_001540865.1 Ananas comosus | reverse complement strand
GTAGTCCAGCTTGTGCCGCCTAAGTGCCTGTGGTAGCCCAACATCCCTACTCTTGGAATGTGTCTGTCCCACTCGACCCCGTAGGCTTCTCAATATCGCACGAGCGAACAAAAATCGCATAGGCCAACTCCGGAGTGCCGGCTTGTGGGGAGCGACCCTCACAAGCATGTGCGAATGAGCACAAATGGCAAACAAGCGAGGTCACGGTCTCAAGTACCCAATCCTCATGTCTCTAACATGGTATAGTCACTAGTATCCCAAAGATCTAGCTCAAGTCATAAAGTGAAGTCCCAACACACACTTGCTTAGTGCCTCTTTATGACACTTAAGCTCCACAACTAATCATGTTCCAATTAAGACATTAACATTAATGCTCACTATGCCCCGGGCCCCAATGCCTCTTCATGACATTGGCCCAATCTCACATATCATCTAAGTCCCTAAGCCTCTCTAGGCTTTCAAAAATCCCTAATGTCACATCTGGTATATGGTTTGAATGCATGAAAGCAAGGTTCGTTTTCATAATAGAGATTACAATTTCAAATCGCAACTAGAATGCTAGGCCACCCATGCATGCTCTCTACTATATAGAGGTCCCAAAATTTACTACACATAACCTATGCATGTTAAGCATTCTAAAATTCATAATAAATACATATAACAAGAATATGCATGCTTTTTCATTTAACGACACAAAGTTAAGCACAAATGAGAATTTCTCATTGTGTGGCTAGGTCAAACCCACCGAACCGTCGCGTAGGGTCTCGATTCGCCGAACAAAGTTGTCCACGAGCCTCAAGATATCCTAAAAGTGATCAGCGAAGAGATACGAGAGCATTACGACCAACCATAGGATCAAACATCAATCTAGAAACAAATAGGGCCAAAACTAACCTCAAGAGTAGAAATCTCTCCCAAAGCTCCAAAAGAGAGCTAAAACCCTTCCAATCCAAGCCCAAGGTAGGTTCTAAACCAATCAATTTAACCCCAAAAGCCCTAGATCAAGAAGCCCCAAAAATCAACCCTAAATCTCATTTCTAGGGTTCCAACTACAAAAACCATCAAAACAAGGTCTAGAGGAGGGAAATGGGCAACAAACCTCCTTAGAAGCTCCAATCCTAGCTCCAAGGGTGAAGGTCTCCTCCTATGCAAGCTCCAAGCCCAAGCCTTCTAGCACCAAGGAAGATGAGAGGGTGAGGAAGGTGCTCCAAGTCCACTAGTGGCTCCAAACTTCTTCTTCTTCCCTCCTTCTCCTTCTTCTTCTCCTCCTTCTTCTCTCTCTAACAAAGGTATGGAGGGAGTGTGAGGAGAGAAATGAGAAAGAGAGAGGGTGGAAGGGCTATTTAGGCCATCCAAAGTAACAAAATCCCAGGAGGTCCCTCAAAAATCCAAAAATACGTCAGCCCGGACTGGGCAGTTTTCGCCCAGAGGGACCGGTCTCTCCCCAGCAGGGACCGGTCTCTCGCTGCGAACCCGAAAAACCAGCGTTCGGGAACCGGTCTCTCCCTGCGCGGGACCGGTCTCTTACCGCAAAGACGCGTTCGGGAACCGGTCTCGCCTGCCAGGGACCGGTTGCCTCAGGCTGCCTCAACACTGCTCACTGGGAGAACCGGTCTCTCCTTCCAGGGACCGGTCCCCGAGAGTAAAAACTCTCAGGACTTGTCCAAAGTTCCAGATTTCGAACTTTTCGGGTCAGAAAATATTTTACAACCCTCCACCAAGTGTGGAAAAGCTCGAAATACATCCAAACACTCGAACCTCGCTATTTGCAAAGGTCCAGTGTGTTACAATAAGGCTTGAAAACACGGTTCATCAGATCCATAAAAGCTGCCGGGGCATTAGTAAGCCCAAACGGCATAACTGTGAACTCATAATGTCCATACCGTGTCCTGAAAGCCGTCTTTGATACGTCCTCGGGCTTGATCTTCAACTGGTAGTTTTCCGACTGCAAGTCGATCTTGGAATACACACATGATCCCTGAAGCTGATCAAACAAGTCGTCGATCCTCGGCAATGGGTACTTGTTCTTGATCGTGACCTTATTAAGTTCACGATAATCCACGCAAAGGCGAAGTGATCCGTCCATTTTCTTGACGAACAAAACTGGTGCTCCCCAAGGCGAGACGCTTAGTCGAATAAAGCCTTTGTCCAACAAATCCTGCAGCTGTACCCTCTGCTCCCTCAGCTCTGCCGGTGCCATCCTATAGGGTGCCTTTGAGATTGGGGTAGTCCCAGGGACGAGATCTACCACAAACTCAATCTCCCTATCAGGAGGCATACCCGGTAGCTCGGCTGGAAACACATCCTGAAACTCCCGCACCACCGGGATATCCTCTATCCTAGGGGTATCATCCTCGCCCCTCAGCACCACACTAGCCAAATAGGCTACACAGTCTCTGCTGATCAGCTGCCTACCTCGAGACGAGCTGATCGTCATCGCAAAAAGCGAACTCCGGCATCTACTAAATACCACCTCAGTCTGCCCAGGTTCTCTAAAAGTAACCGTGCGATTCTTGTAATCAATCGTGGCATAATACTTGGTCAACCAATCCATGTCCAAGACCACATCAAAATCCCCAAGCTTGCGCAAAGCTAGCAAATCTACAGGCATAATCCAGTCTCCTACCCGGACAGGGCAACTGGGGCTATACTCTCTAATGTCCAAGGTGTGGTCGGGTACAACAACATGTCCCGGATGCAGTAACGAAACCAACGAGATGCCATGCAACTCAGCAAATAGCCGATCTATGAATGAATGCGATGCACCGGTATCAAATAAAGCACGAACTCTAATGTCATCAAGTAAAATGATATCTGCAACCACATCCTCGGCCGCTGCCGCCTCCTCGGTCTGAGCGGCGTACATGCGCCCACTCGGGGCCGGTCGAGATCCCTCGCTCTGGCGCTGGACGGGTGGCCGCCCAGGCTGATACTGTGCCGACGGAGTCCCGTGGCTGACGGCTAGTAGAGCCGGTGCCGATGCAGTCGACGGTGCCGGTGAAGAACCTCTCGGGCACTCGGTACGCACGTGGCCCTCCTGGCCACACTGGAAACACCTGTCCGCCCGCTGTGGACACTGCGGTGGGTAATGGGGACCACCGCAGATCACACATGGGGAAGGCCGGCACCGATCGGATCCTCCTCGATGCGCTACTGAGCCGCGTCCACGCTGCTGGCTCCTCGGATGCTTCGGCGGCCTCCTAGAGTGCGTCTGGCTCGCACCCTCAGCCGCAGGCCTCTTGGCCTTCCCTTTGTCCCTAGCCTCACGCTTCTCCTAGACCTCTGCCGCGCCGCTCTCCACGATGAGCGCGCGATCCACCACCTCCCGGTAGGTTTGGAGGTTAGAGGATTGCACAAACCGGAAGATCGACGGTCGCAACCCTCGCTCGAAGATGCGGGCCTTGTCCTCATCGTCCCGCACGACGAAGGGCACGCAATGCAGAAGCCGAGAAAACTCCCTCTCGTACTCGGCTACGGTCCTGTCACCCTGGCGCAAGCTGCGCAAATCCTGCTCCATCTTCCTCTTGACGCTGGTCGGGAAGTAGTGCGCCAGAAGAAGCTCCTTGAACCTCGTCCATGTGATAGTTGCCAAGTCAGTGCTGGGGTGCTCCTGAAAATCCAACCACCAGCGGTAGGCCTAGCCGTCCAAGTGGTGAGTGGCAAGCCAAACTCTGTCCCTCTCCTCCACGAAGGTGTCGCGGAAGCGCTTCTCCATATGCATCAACCACTTCTCCACGATCCAGTGGTCGACTTTCTCGCCGTCGAAGACTCGGGGGCTGCACCTCCTGAACTCGTTGAGGCGCTCCATCAGTCTGTCTCATTCCGGCCCCTCCACCAAAGTAGGGAAAGCTGCTCCAACCGGCGGCCTCTGCACAGGTGGTGCCGCCAAAACCTCCTCCTGGGGTACGGCCGCAGGCGCCGCACGCGAAGAACTGGGCGCGGAGGAGGGCGCTCTCGGTGCAACGTCCACAACTGGTGCTGGCGGTGTAGGGCCCTGCGTCTCCCTAGAAGCTGCTGCCTGCTGCAGAAGTAGATCCTCCAGGCGCTTCATCCGCGCCTCCTGTCGGCGCGCCGTCTCAGTCTGCTGTCGGGCCGCCTCCGCCTGCTGAGTAACTAAATCAGTGAGGGCCGCAAGCTGGCCCCTCAACTCGCGGACCTCGCTGGATCCGGAGGTAGCGGAGGTCTCAACCTCCTCGAAGTTTGCCGCATCGTCCGCCCCGGCAGATTGGGAGCGAGTAATCGGTATTGTCACTACAAAACATAAAAGCGCAAGTTAGTAAAACCCACGCTATCGCATCCCCGCTCAAAAAGCAATACCCAAATCATGCGAAAGTAAAGAAGTGTTCTTCACCACTAACTCCCGATGTTACGTTGTCGGCCGCCAACGTAACCCTCCGCGAAGTTAGGAGTTATACACTTCAATTTAACTCCACTTTCTAGAGTTATCCAAGATACCCAATCAAGATACTTTCGCTTACAAGTCAAATAGACCTCGTCTCTCACGAGCCTATTTCCTATAGTCCAACCGGCCTAAGGTCTGCTAGGTCCCCTAAGACTCAACCCTAGGCTCTGATACCAAATTAATCTGTCACGCCCCGGGACCCAGCGGAAGCCTGCCCGGCACGTGCCCAGATCCGCCATACGTCTAAAACATATAAGGCGTCTAAAAACAACAATAATAAAAACAATAATAAAAGACATCTAGGAGTATCAGAGCATAATAAATGTCTAAATGCTACAACCAAGGATAAGGGTAAAACTGTAAATCCACTAAATAAGACATAAAGTGATACAAGAAAATCCCAGATACAAGTGCTATAGGTAGATACATAGGTGGTCTCTATACATGGATACAAAAACCTCTCACTCTCTCAACTACAAAAAGAAAGAGTAAACCACCTAGGCAAAGTACCGCTCCTCGCTAGCTAGCTAAGCAATCCCCTTGCCGCGATCCCGTGCCTCCGCCGGTGCCGAAGGCTCTGAAAAGTAAACCATAAAACGGGGGCGTGAGAACTATTAAAAATAGTTCCCAGTGGGCAATTACTGACTTCAGTGAATGCACCACAAGGCCCAAAGCTACAAAAGATGTCAGTGACTATAAATGTAGAAAAGCGAAAGGTAAGTAAAAATGTAACTTACTACCACATGATATCTCTACTTAGCATAAATAGCATAAGTACGAAGCAACTATGCATGAAGTAAAAGTCTCCAACTATCATAATATTCACAATGCGAAATAGTAAAGTTCCGTTGTTTACTATTCTAGTCAATGTCCAAGTAGTACACTAAGTCGTCATCTGTCCACATGTCATACTGAATACGCAAAGTCAAATCTGAAGAGACCCACCCGAAGGCTGTCTATGGCCCTGAGACCCACCCGTAGGCTGTCTGGCCGATGCCGAGCCTAATGGCCCCGTGGTAGTCATCATCCCCACCCTAGGAATGAGCCTGGCCCACGACAATCCACTTCGGCGCCCAATCCCGCATGGCGAATATGAATCGCGATGGCCATCTCCGGAGTGCCGGCTTGTAGGGAGCGACCCTCACAAGCATGTGCGAATGAGCACAATGGCAAGTAGTCAAACGATCTGTCGCAAGTACCAAGTCCTCATATCTAATAACATGGAATGTGTAAAGTATCTCAATGGCCTATCCCTATGTCATCATGTCTCTAACATGGAATATAGCAGATATAAAGTGGCCTATCAATATGTCTCAATGTTGCAGTTTCATAGTTTACTAGTTTCAAGTGCCCCTTGATGACACTCTTGTTCTCTATGTCAAAGCATGGCAACTATGTTCCAAGGTACATATTCCAAGTCATAATCCTCATAAGAGATGTATTTTTCACTTGCAAAATAAACACTTTTCTCGTATGCATGCATTCTACTCATATAGCTCTACTATATAGCGAAACTTCCATAATACACAAGGCATGCATTTTAAGTGTTCTAAAATTCATATAAATCCCATTTAGTATAGAAACAAATTTAAAAATATTTTACAACAAGTAGAAAGAGCATAGGGGCCATTTCGCCCCATTTCCACGAAGCCAAACCCACCGATGACAACGAAACTCCTCGTTCGCTCCCACGAGGGTGTCCTCTAGTCTCCTAGTACCCTAGAGGTATAAAAACAAATGTCATACGAGCCAAACGAACAATACCAAGCTCAATCATTAAGCTAATCAAGCATAGGCGAGGAAAACTCACCTCTAGTGCAAAAATCTCCTCTAAAGCTCCAAAATGGAGCTAGAGCCCTTCCAATCCAACCAAATGGAAGCCTCTAATCCACTCAATCTAGCTTCAAAAACCCTAGATTCAAAATGCCCAATTTAAGCCCTAAAACCTCATTCTAGGGTTTCATCACAAAGAAGCCAATAAAAGTCTAATTTAGAGGAAGAGGATGAGCTACTAACCTTTGAGAAGCTTCAAACAAGGTTCAAAATCCTCCAAGAGTGGAGATCTCCCTCTCCCCAAGCTCCAAGATCAAGCTCCAATGGTGGAAAAGCTTCCAACAAGCAAAAGGAGCAAAAAGGAAGGTTTAATCTCTTAAAACCCCAACCACAATCAAAGAAATCACAAAGGAAGGTGTGGAGGGCTTCCTCACCTTTCTCCCTGCAGGCTCCAAGCTCAGGGGATGCCCTAGGGGCGTGGGGTTACTAATAGAAGGCTACAAACGCGAAAAACCCCCTGCAGTTCCATTATGCGCAAAACTGCCTCCTTGTACCGGTACACGGGCTCTTGTACCGGTACAAGGCCGACGAAATTGCAAACCGAGGCTCGGGTTGCTGGATCTGCGGCTCTGTACCGGTACAAGCCCGATGGCTGTACCAGTACAACCATCAACCTTGTACCGGTACAAGACCAACCTTGTTCCGGTACAAGCTCTGCTGCAAGCTACCCAAGAGCTGACCAAAAATTCCAGTTTCGGAATTTTGGTGCCAGGTCTCAATCAAACATCCTCGGGATGCGTGCCAGGGGTCGGAACACTATCAACGACCCTCCAAAAACTGTGGAGAGGCTCCACACACAGATCAAACACTCGAATCTTGCGATTTGCAAGATCCAGTGCATTACAAGTGACTTCACTTTAGACGATGACGGATTGATGTGTTTCCGCGGACGACTTTGTGTACCGGCGGACTTGGGCATTAAAGAGGACATTCTTCAAGAAGCACACCGAGCACCGTATGCTATTCATCCGGGAGGAACCAAGATGTACAAGGACTTGAAGTTGCTATATTGGTGGCCCGGGATGAAAAAGGATGTTGGTGAGTTTGTGGCTAGATGTTCAACTTGCCAACAGGTGAAGGCTGAGCACCGAGTTCCTGCGGGGAAGTTGCAGAGCCTACCGATTCCAGTGTGGAAATGGGAAAAGATCACCATGGACTTCGTGATGGGATTGCCTCGCTCACAGACCGGGCACGATGCTATTTGGGTGATCGTGGATAGATTGACGAAATCGGCACATTTCATACCTATCCACACTACTTGGACTGGTGAGAGGCTCGCACAGGTTTATTTGGACGAGGTTGTGCGATTGCACGGGGTACCTACTTCTATAGTATCGGATCGAGACCCCCGTTTTGTATCCCACTTTTAGAGGAGCTTACAGGACGCTCTAGGTACGCACTTGGACTTCAGTACTGCTTTCCACCCCCAGAGTGACGGGCAATCGGAGCGTACGATACAGACTCTCAAGGATATGCTTCGAGCCTGCGTGATTGACTTCCAGGGAGGATGGTCGCAGCATCTACCGATGGCAGAGTTTGCTTATAACAACAGTTATCAAGCAAGCATCAAGATGGCACCATTCAAGGCACTTTACGGACGGAAGTGTAGATCGTCACTTCATTGGAGTGAAGTTGGCGAAAGATTGGCTTTAAGCCCTGATGTGCTCCAGGAAGCAGAGGACAAAGTTCGCATTGCTAGGGAGCGACTGTTGACAGCCCAGAGTAGGCAGAGGAGCTATGCTGACAGGCGGCGACGAGACTTGGAGTTTCAGATTGGAGATCACGTCTTCTTGAAAGTCTCGCCGACTCGAGGGATTAGACGATTTGGAATCCGGGGCAAGTTGAGCCTTTGAGGAGCAACCTTCGAGGATTTTGGCTCGCGAGGTGAAAAGATTGCGGAACAGGGAAATCCCCTACGTGAAGGTGCTTTGGAGCAACCACGACGAGCGCGAGGCCACTTGGGAGTTGTAGAGCGCGCTGCAGGAGCGCTATCCCCATCTTTTTCAGATGGAAGCTTGAGGTACTTATCATTTCGAGTTTCGCGGACGAAACTCCTTTTTAGGAGGGATGAATGTAACACACTGGATCTTTGCAAATTGCGAGGTTCGAGTGGTTGGTTGTGTGCGGAGCAATTCCAGACATTCTGGTGGGTCGTTGACAGTGTACCGACCTATGGCTCGCATCCCGAGAAGTGAGGTTTAAAGCCTAGCACAAAAATCCGAAAAATCGAATTTTTGGTCAGTTCTCGGGTAGCCTTTACCAGGCCGTGTACCGGTACAGGGTTGATGGCTGTACTGGTACAAGGTTGATGGTTGTACCGGTACGGGATGGTGTACCGGTACACAAGCAGTTTCCCTGCGAACCCGAGGCTCGGGTTTGGCATTTTCGTGGGTTGTGTACCGGTACGCGGGCCCGTGTACCGGTACGCAGTGCAGATTCTGCGCAGTTTGAACTGCAGGGGATTTTTCGCAATTATGGACTTCTATATGTATCCCCCACGCCCCTAGGGCTCTCCCTGAGCTTGGCACCAGCAAGGAGAAGGGTAAGGGAGCCCTCCACACCCATCCATTCCCTTTACTTGATTTTGCTTGGATTTTTACAAGATCAAGCTCCCTTTTGCTTGATTAGAGACTTCCTCACCTCGGTTTGAGCTTGGAGCTTGGGTTTGGAGCAAAGTTGAGGGAAGATCCTTGAAGTTTGAAGACTTTGAGCTTGGATTGGAGCTTCTAAGAGGTAAGTGGCAAGATCCTTTCCTCTAGATTTGAATTTTTGGAGGTTTCTTTGAGATGAAACCCTAGATGAGGTTTTAGGGTTTATTTTTGGGCATTTTGAATTTAGGGCATTTGGAGCTAAATTGTTTGGATTAGAACCTTCCTTGGGCTTGGATTGGAAGGGATTTAGCTCTCTTTTGGAGCTTGAGAGAGATTTTCTACACATTAGGTGAGTTTTAGCCCTTTTGCTAAATTTGTTAAAGTTTGATCTTATAGTTTATCGTAATGCCCGTGTATCTCTTCGTTCAATACTTTAAGGGTATTTTGAGACTCGTGGACAACTTCGTTCGGCGAAACGAGCCACTACGCGACGGTTCGGTGGGTTTGACCTAGCCACACAATGAGAAATTCTCATTTGTGATGAATTAAGTATCGTTAATTGAAAAAGCATGCATATTCTTGTTATATGTATTTATTGTGAATTTTAGAATGCTTAAAATGCCTATATTGCATATAGTAAAATTTTGGACCTCTATGTAGTAGAGAGTTGCTTGAGAGAGCTTTGGTTTGCATTTGGCATTCTATACGAGACTTGGTTCCATACTTCTATAGCATAAATGAGCCTTGATTCATGCATTTAAACTTAGATTTAATTATGACATGAAAGATGACAAGATTGCTATATAGAGGTATTGAACTAGAATGTATGCGAATTAGAGAGCTAATGTCATCAAGCGGCATCGAGCTCGGGACATGTGTGAACCTAGTGGTTAGAGCCATTGCGGGACTTGGCTTATGTTGAACATTAAATTGCCTAAGTGTCATCAAGAGGCACTAGGCATAATGAGTGTTTGGAACTTCGCTTTGTGACTTAAACTAGATCTTCGGGATGCTAGTGACGATACCATGTTAGAGACATGAGAATTGGATACTTGAGACTTGGACTATGCTTGCTTGCCATTTGTGCTCATTCGCACATGCTTGTGAGGGTCGCTCCCTACAAGCCGGCACTCCGGAGTTAGCCTAAGCGACTTATGTTCGCTCGTGCGGTATTGAGAAGCCTACGGGGTCGAGTGGGACAGACACATTCCAAGAGTAGGGATGTTGGGCTACCACAGGCACTTAGGCGGCACAAGCTGGACTACATTTGGTAGGTCTTTAATTGGAAATGAAAATCGACACGGAGTTGAGAATGAATGATCACTACTAGATAGGCTTAGTAGTTGGATTACTTGACGTGCTCATGACATAGCATTGGAAGATATAGTATACTTGCCTGTTTCATTCGTTGCATCATAGTATACTGGGTTACTCGATAGAGCTTACTTCTTATGCATTGACATATTGCATCGTGAGGTTTACTTGTATATTATGTTGAGGCACATTAGTATGCAATGGACATATTATTCTTATGATAGCGTAGATGTACGTCACCACGATATCATGCTTATTTGAGATATAGTAGTATAGCATTTCATATATACTTTCTTTCAACAGTTCTTGTACTCGCTCATTATTGCTTATTATTATTGTCGTTACTTACCCTTTCCTTTTGGGGCCTAGTGGTGCATTGAGCTGAGGTCAGTAATTGCCCACTGGGAACTATAAATTATAGTTCTCACGCCTTCGTTTTCTTGATGTTTTCAGAGCCTTCCACGCCGGGAGAGGCTAGGGACCGCGGGAAGGGAGTTGCTTCAAGCTAGCTTCCTTCGAGGACGATTCGATAGGTGGTCTACCTCTCGACGTTTTATTTTGTGAGAGGTTGAGAGTTTTCCCGTGTACTAGAGACCACCATTTTTGTACTAGACACTGATATTGTACTACTTATATTTTCTTTTATGGTTTAGTTATGTAACTTTTTACTCTGGTTTAGATGATAGAACTGTACTCACTCTGATATCGTTAGTTGCTATTTATTCTATTTGTTCTATTTCTTGCTTTTATTTTCGCTTTTATTGTAGACGCCTTATATGTGTGGACATATGGCGGGTCTGGG
>NW_017891923.1:0-10947 GCF_001540865.1 Ananas comosus | reverse complement strand
TACTATAGAATTGATACAGTTGTATGTTTTTGTGATTGATACAGAATTTGAGACGAGTCACTATATTATAGTGTTGATATGTATACATATGATTGAATAGAACCTCTATGAAGTAGAGAGTACTCATGCATAAGTGTCTTTATGCCTATGTTTATGTTCGTATTTAGTTAAGATAACTAATGGACATACTAATGATGCTTTAGTAGAGTGGAGAACAATGATATTCTCGTGACTTTGTAGAGAACCATGACATTCTCTTGACTCTAACATAGGGAACTATGACATGCTCATGACTATGTTGATAGTGCCATACTAGTGGAAAGATTATAATGCTATGTGATTTAGCTTTACCCTTACATGTTTACAATCTAGTGGATACTAGCTTTTGTTACTATTTGTGTATTGATATTCCGATCAGAGGATCGAGGGTTCTGAACTTTGTATGTGAAAATATGAAAATTGAGACATGTGGATAATGGACTTTGCTTGCTTGCCATCGTGCTCATTCGCACACGCTTGTGAGGGTAGCTCCCTACAAGCCGGCACTCCGGAGTTGGCCTACGCGACAGTTGCTCGCCCGTGCGGGATTGGGTGCCGAAGTGGATTGCCGTGGGGAGTGTATACTACCACGGGGCCATTAGGCGCGGCGCAAGCTGGGCTACCTTGAGTAGATCCCTGTGAATGAAAGGAAAGTGCTAAAGGAAAATTGGACAG
Source organism: Ananas comosus (assembly GCF_001540865.1). Taxonomy (NCBI): domain Eukaryota; kingdom Viridiplantae; phylum Streptophyta; class Magnoliopsida; order Poales; family Bromeliaceae; genus Ananas; species Ananas comosus. Next base: position 10,233 of record NW_017891923.1, on the reverse strand, counting down.
TAACGAATAATTACCAGTTACAGTGTACAGTAGTTACTTACACACTTATGCTACGTTTATGCTTATAGTAGTAGCCATGCTTCTATCATTCAGTTAATTCATTACTGTTGATGCTATGATCACATGTTGTTTACATGTTCATTATTTGTTAACATTGGCTTATGAATTGTTAGCATTGAAAATATATCATGCAAATTACTGCTTTTATTTCCATTCTGTACATCTCGAGCCTAGTGGTGTAATTCGCCGAGGCTGGCGGCTTACCCACTGGGAACTATTGTTAATAGTTCTCACGCCCTTTTGGTGGTTGTTTTTACAGAGCCTGTTACAGGAGAGGCTAGGGATCGTGGCAAGGGAGTCGCGCCTAGCTAGGGACTACTAGGAGCGTGCTAGTCGATCACCTTGCTACTCGGGCTACGGCCGAGGGTGATGTCCATATATATATAGAGAGACCACCATTGTATCTATTCTTTTTGTACACCCGTGATGTATATTTACTTTCGGGGTTGAGATGATAGTAGTGTTACTTCTCTTTTTGCTGTGATCATGGTTTGTATACACTTTGGATTTTGACTCGGATTGGATACTCGTTGTATATCGACTTGTACTTTGCTCTGATATCAGGATAGGACTCTCTTGTTTTACTTCCTATCGACTTACTTCTCGTAGACGCCTTATATACTGCAGGTGTATGGCGGGTCTGTGCACGTGCCGGATATGCTTCCGCTGGTACCCGGGCGTGACACACACACGCCTCGATTCCACGAAACGCCCACCGAATCCACGGTCTTCACGCGAGATCCACGCGCTAACGCTCCATCCGAAGCTCGTAGAGATTTAACAATTTATGGTGATTTAAACTCTTTGAAAGCACATATGATATGAGGAGAAATCCAAATCAAAACATCACCAATTTGATCCTTAAGAAAGTTTTAAACAAAAACTGAAGAATCAAACCGGTGATCTAAAACTTGATCTTGAGAATCATGGATCAAAAACTCAAATCAAGCCGTTAGGGTTTCTAAAAGATTATCTTGCTCAACTCACATCATATGGAGATCCTCATATCATATTTATATGTTTAGAAGACTTCTAGATAGACTAGGATTCCAAAAACTCATTTTTAAAAACAGACGACGGTCTCAGGGTCCGGTCCTCTAGAGGAGACCGGTCCTTGGGGGACCGGTCCTCAAAGGTGAGGTCCGGTCTTACGCTGCGTAGATGTCAAAATATGCGTACGGGGACCGGTCCTCAAGACTAGAGACCGGTCTCCCAAAACTTCTACGCAGAGAAGCTAGATGGGTCCGGTCCCTCTGATCCAGGACCGGTCCCCGACCCCTGATTTTTCTAGAAAACTTTTGAATAAGTGAAAAGAAAAACCAGTCTTCTAAACATCTTTTAATAATGAAAATTTCACCATAAATTGGTTCTAATCATACCTGAGTTCTTAAGGGTCTTTGATTACAAAACTTCAATTCTTTTCGTCAATCTTCATATTCTAATTCTTCGAGACTCTATCCAAACCCTTCACGAAATCCGCCAACTTATAAAATCCTTAACAATCTCCCCCTTTGGCTATTTCGTGACAAAATACAAAAAGAATTTACAATGCTTATCCAAAGACAAAAAATAAGAAGGTTATCGCAATCACCAAACAACAACCTTCTGCGTGATCGATCCAACAAAAACAAAATTACATTTTTAATATCCTAATACAGACTCTATGACTTAGAACATGACATGGAGTCTCGAAGTCTTGACATACCCTGCAAAACAATCTCCACACACTTCATTAAAATTTGCAAATAAATTGGGTATACGTCAGTTCAAGTAAGCAAAGTCAAGAGTTCGAGCAAGCATAGTTACATCCTAAACAAAGTCAAGAGTTCAAGCAAGCATAGTTACAACCTAACAAGCAAGCATACATCCTAATACATCCTAAGCAAGTAATCAAAGTAAACAAGTAAGCAGCAAGTATGCCAAGTTGAAGCATCATCATCATCCTCCCCCTTTTTGTCAAGAAAACGCCAAAACGACCAAACGGAGGAATCACCAAAAGAGCTCAATCGGAGTCAGCACCAGGCGCAGGAAGATCCGCACTACAACACCCTAGTTTATCAAAAATAGCGCGCATCATACGACGAAGCTTGCCCACTTGGCGAGTGAGACGCTCCTGCTCGGCAACCATGCGAGCTTGATCCTCAGAAATCCGTCGAAGTTCGCCCGAGATGCGTTCTTGCTCGAGAGATAACCTTTGTTGTTCCCGATAAACAGAAGAGACAGACATTTCTTCCTCAGACACCTCTGCCGAAGGACGAGAAGGACCAGGAGGTGGAGTGGAACGCTGCTGAGACGAACGTCGTGGAGGAGAACGCTGTGACTGAAGCTGCACCGAAGATTTGATGAAAGTAGTTTCACTAATCACACCCAAACTATGCTCATAGGACGAACATCGCGTGTCCACATTAAACATCCTCAGTATCCGCATAATGATCAAAGGATAAGGCAACCTCTCTGACTGACTAGAAGTCTTGATATCTTTAGCCATACGGCGCCATACCAAAAATGGAACATTAAGATTGATCTTTCTATCACGAACCACATCCGGCTTACCCACCAAATACATATAGAGCATGCGATCCCAACGTACCACCTTCGTGTTAGCCAACGGCATTATATTGTAGCAGACTACAAAGTTCAGGAAACGATACTCGATTTTCAATTCCTTTGACATGACACAAATGCCGTTTGGTTCAACGTTGGGCAAACATACGCCATTCATAACAAGACGCCAATCTCGCACTGCATCAAAACCAGCATGCAAGTATTCAGTGCCAGCAGTCCGTGCTTGCATACCAAGAACAGAAGCAATAGTTTCAGGCGTAATTGTCAACTCGATGCCACGCACTTTGGTCTTAAAGATAAACGGTCCACCATCAGAATCTTCCAAATGTCCCGCTCGCATATAGAATTCCCGAATTAATTCCAAACAATATCCAGATTGTTCGGGAAAATCGCTAATCGCATAAAGACCGCCGTTCTCAAACAAAGCTTGAAGACCAGGAACCCGTTCAATTAAGTTCTGAACTCCAACGTGGCGCTCACCAATACAAGTCTTCGAAGAATACATAGATCGTCTCTTTGGATCAACATTGCCCTCCTGAGTACTCCGGCGAGGTAAATCAGCGGTAGGTTCACGAATGTCAATACCTCCAGTCTTCTTCTTACTGCGAGAGTATGTCAATTTTTCAGGTCCTTTGCCTTTGGCCTTACTCTGCCCTTTCTCCTTTTCTGTAACTACCTTTTCCTTCCCTTTCTTCTTTGTCGACAACACTTCCGGAGAGAATGCTTCCCAATCCGTCGACTCAGTCTCTGATTCTTCATCAGGTGCATATTCACTCCCGACATCCTCAACCGGAGGCTCGACAGGTTGCTGAGTCGAAGTACGCTGGCGCTTACCACCTCGACCACCACCAGCCATTAGAAACACAAGCACAATCAAAAGTGAATACATATTCGGTTTTCAAAAGAAATCCCTGTTGTAAACAAAACACTCAGAGTTTAAAAAAAAACTAGGGCAACTAAAAAAAACTAGCAGAGTTTAGAAAAAATCTAGGGCCACATGCAAAGAAAAAAAATATGCATCAAAATAATGAAGAAATGCATGAAAAACTCGAGAAACACAAGAATATAGCAGAGATCAATGTTAAGAAACCAAAATCTCAACAAAATCGCAGATCAAATACCAACTAAACCTATTCTAGGAATAAGTATATGTAAATTAGCCCTAAATCGAAAACGTACCAATCAAAAAGAAGAAATCCAGCAATGAGCAAAGCAAAATCCCTCTGGTGACTTAGAAATGTCGTGGGAGAAAGTTTAGAAAGAGAAAGATAAAGTAAAACACGGACCGGACCGAAAGGGTTATATAGGATCGGGCGGAGGGACCGGTCCTTCAAGACAGGGGACCGGTCCCCATACCAAAAAAAATTTCCTCCCCTTTTTATTTAAAAAAAATATGTATCCCAATGACATATAGTAAAGTTTTATAAATATGGCAAACAAAATCAATTTCAAAATATTCAAAAATGTCAAAATTCGTTGAACAAATAGACAAAATAAATTCTAAATGAGTATACTATCAAAATCAACACATCAATCAAGATCTAAAAATAAATTGTCCCGAAAAGTCTTCATAGTTGCCAAAATAGAGGAATAACAAGATATCATAATTATGAAATTAGGATAAGATGATCAAATTGAGTTATGCACAAAATACGAAAAGGAAGTGGCTCTTTGAGCATCTTTTCACTATCCACCTTATATCACCTAGGAGATGTATTGTAAGTAACTCATGCTTTATCATCTCCAAAGCACCTTTTTAAATTTTTTTTTTAATATATATATATCACCAGACATTGTTGGCTTCTTTATCAATTGAGATGCCTCAAACAAACATGTGGTAGCTGCACACACGTACCGGACGACCGGAGTGGTAGCTCTTTCCTCCATGTGGTGGTAGTTTTCACACTCCCATGAGGGATGTAACTCTTTCCACATCTTTTGACATTCTAATTTAATTCCAGGAAAACTCCCCCTCAATAAGTGCAACTCTCAAGTTGATGATGTTATCATAAGTTCAAAAATAGGAAAATCTGTATTCATATCACAGCTCATAATCTGACAAGACAAAGACAATGTTTAAAGTTCAAGCAAAGAGATGTTGAATTTTGCAAAGTATACCAAAATAGAATTTAAATGAATCTATCTTTTCAAAAAATATGACACAGAGAATAAAAATGATATTGATCAAGCTAGCCACATTATAAAACAATGAAAATCATGTCATAGATATCTAAAAAATCATCAAGTAAAAACGACAGATGTGCAAAAAGATGTACAAGATCTATGGCCCATAGACTACATCTAAAAGGATGGATTCATACCAATAGCTTTTCGCAAATGCAGAAAACGTTTTTGATCTAAAGGTTTTGTCAAAATATCAGCAAGCTGGTTTTCAGTAGAAATATATTCAAGATGAAGAAGATTTGACTCTACCAACTCTCTTAAAAAATGATATCTGAGTTCAATGTGTTTTGTTCGAGAATGTAAAACAGGGTTTTTAGAAATATTAATTGCACTTGTGTTATCACAAAGAATAGTAAGAGTGGAGGAAGGGATCCGATAGTCGCTCAGCAAACTCTTCATCCATAACAACTGAGTAGAGCAACTACCAGCAGAGATATACTCAGCCTCGGCAGTAGATAGTGCAATACAGTTCTGTTTCTTGCTGTGCCAAGCAACAAGACAATGTCCGAGATAGAAACACGCTCCACTAGTGCTCTTCCGATCATCGGCAGAGCCAGCCCAGTCTGCGTCCGAGTATCCAATCAAATCAAGAGATGTTCCCATAGGATACAAGAGACCATAAGCGGTTGTACCTTTAACGTATCGAATAATCCTTTTGACCGCTTTGAGATGAATTTCCTTAGGATTAGCTTGATAGCGAGCACAAATTCCTACGCTGAATGCAATATCTGGTCTACTTGCAGTCAAGTACAATAGGCTTCCAATCATGCTTCTGTATAGTTTTTCATCTACACTTGGTCCTTCCGAATTCACTCCAAGACCTTTATTGCTTGTACCCATTGGAGTGTCAAAAACCTTTGCGTTATCCAATCCAAATTTCTTAACCAAATCTTTTGCATATTTGGATTGACACAAGTGTATTCCATCTTTTGTTTGTTTGACTTGAAGTCCAAGAAAATAGTTTAGCTCTCCCATCATTGACATCTCAAATTCACTCGTCGTCAGCTTTGCAAAATCACTGGCATCTTTATCCTTAGTTGCTCCAAAGACGATGTCGTCAACATAAATTTGTGCCATGATGAAATTATCTTTCGAGTGTTTAACAAACAAAGTTCTATCCGCTCCCCCTCGGTTGTAGCCCTTTTCCAAAAGAAATTTTGTCAAACGCTCGTACCATGCTCGCGGAGCCTGTTTAAGACCATAAAGTGCCTTTTTCAGACGAAAAACATGATTAGGAAATTTTGAATCTATGAAACCTTTTGGTTGTTCAACATAGACTTCCTCCTTTAATAAACCATTTAGAAAAGCACTTTTAACATCCATTTGAAAAAGAGTAATTTTAAAATGACAGGCAATCGCAAACAGAATACGGATTGATTCAAGACGAGCAACCGGGGCGAAAGTTTCCTCAAAATCTATTCCCTCAACTTGTGAGTAGCCTTGAGCAACTAGTCTTGCTTTGTTTCGAACAATGGTACCATCCTCATTTTTCTTATTCTTAAAAATCCACTTGGTACCAATTATATGCTGTTGCTCAGGACGTGGCACCAATTCCCAGACATCATTACGCGTAAATTGACCAAGTTCGTCTTGCATAGCATTAATCCAGTATTCATCGAGAAGAGCTTCATCAACATTCTTTGGCTCAACTAGAGAGACGTAGCAAGCAAATTCACACTGAAGCTGTCTCCGAGTTTTCACACCAGTAAGAGGATCTCCGATTACATTTGACAATGGATGATCTTTCACAGGTGTAAGTTCAGATGGGGTGATAGGGGTTTCAGATGAATCATGTGATGCAACAGTGTCAATAGTTTCAGCAGAAATATCAGTCACAGAAATTTCATCAATCACAGGCATGTTAAATGGAGAATCATTATCATCATCACTCAACACAGAAGTAGAAGAACCATTCACTGAAGAGCTTACAGAAGAAGCTTCATCTACTTTTATATTAATGGATTCTATCACCGTCTTAGTACGTAAATTATACGCACGATACGCACGACTAGAAGTAGAATAGCCAAGAAAGATTCCTTCGTCGCTTCGGGAGTCAAATTTTCCAAGATTTTCACGATCCCGAAGGATAAAACATTTACTCCCGAAGACACGAAAGTATTTAATGTTCGGTTTTCTACCAATCCACAATTCATACGGAGTGTTTAACGTACCCGGGCATAAATAGATGCGGTTAATCACATAGACAGCCGTGTTAACTGCTTCAGCCCAGAAGTGTAGTGCAACTTTCTTGCTATGAAGCATAACACGCGCCATCTCTTGAACAACCCGGTTCTTACGTTCAACCACTCCGTTCTGCTGTGGTGTATAGGGAGCAGAGAATTCATGTTTGATGCCTTTTGAAATACAGAAATCAACAAATTTTGAATTTATGAATTCTCCCCCTTGATCACTTCGAATGCGTACAATTTTATCGTTTCTTTCATTCATAAGACGGAGACAGATTTCAGAGAAAGAGTCAAAAGTATCAGCTTTTTCACGTAAGAAAGCACTCCAAACAAAACGAGTAAAATCATCAACAATAAGCAGAATGTATCGTTTTCCACCCAAACTTTGAATTCTAGAGGGTCCCATCAAGTCCATGTGGAGTAGCTCTAATGGTTTGGATGTCCCTAAGTAGTTCAAATTCTTATGTATAGATCTAGTCTGTTTTCCCAATTGACAACCCCCACAAACAGTGTTCTCCTTGAAGTCTATCTTAGGTACACCTCTAACAACCTCCTTCTTAGTTATCTTAGATAGTTCCTTAAAGTTCATGTGACCTAGACGTTCATGCCATAAAGTTTCAGTCTCTAATGACGCTAGGTTGCAATGTTCAGTCATAGAACTAGGAACTACATAACAATTATTCTCAGATCTAACACCCTTTAAAAAAATGTGATCATTACGAGTTACAGTGCATTCTTTGTCAGAAAATTTCACAGAGTATCCATCGTCACACAACTGACTTATGCTTACGAGATTTGATTTTAGCCCCTCAACATAAAAGACATCATTCAAGGTCGGGCCATCTGAGATAGTGACAGTTCCTTTTCCAACAATTTTTGATGACCGACCATCCCCAAAAACAACAAGTCCACCGGAGATTTTGTTTAAAGAAGAAAACCAATTTTTATCACCGGTCATATGACGTGAACAGCCACTATCCAGATACCAAGAAGTATTATCGTAAGCATGAAGTGAAGTGTGAATGACAAGGCAAGGAAAGAGTTCACCTTTGCGCACCCAAACCTTACGCATTTTGGGTTGAGTTGATCGACTTGATTTAGAAATGCTATGCTTGTCGACGATTTGTGTAGTTCTTTTCTTCGTATCATTCTTCTTAGGCATCCACGTTTGTCTTGCCTTTGTCATTGGTACTTTCTTCTTCAGTTGTTCCATTGGTTTCTTATTCATGTGTGTTGTAGTATTTTTCGGTTTTTGATTGCAAAATCTCTTCACATGACCTACAACACCACACAAATGACAGGATTTGTTAGCAATCATATTCTTGGGAGGAACAAACTTACCATAGACCTTCGGAACCGTTTTTGTCGTATGTTCATCTACTTTCTTCATTACTTGATCGACATATGTCCGTTCGTATCCAAGTCCGAATTTGTTGGTTTGACCGAGTCCTAACATCTTATCAAGTTTGCTTGACCCGGACGAGAACTTGTTCAAATCCGATTTAAGTTGAATGATAGTCTTGGTAAATTCCATGTTGGATTCTCTTGCTTCCGTGTATTGCCTGTTAAGAAAATTGATGTTTTCAACCAATGTTTCCTTTTCCTTCTCAAGCAGTGCACACTTGTCCAGAAGAGTATCATGTGACTCGGTCAAAGTGTCCTTTTCTTGCTCCAAACTTTTTGTTAATGTCTCTAATCTTGTATTAGCTTGCTCTAGATCATACAATCTTCGTCTCAACTTCTTGTTGTGTTTCGCCACTTTCTTTGATTCAATAACAAGTTGATGATATGCGGCGACCATATCTTCTTCTTCAGATTCTTCATCCGTTGAGTTTTCAGTAGAAGATTTTTCATGCAAGGAGGACATAGAAATTGAGTCAGTCGATGCTAAGCACATAAAAGTAGAATCCTGTGCAATAAGTCCAGTGGCATTAACGTCATCATCACTTGAGGACGATTCGTCGGAGGAAGACTCATCCCAAGTAATGGCTTGCATCGCTTTCTTTTTCAAGGACTTTTTGTTAGGACAATCTGATGCAATATGACCAAAACCCCTACACTTATAGCATTGGATTTGACCTTCGCTACTTTTCTTTTCTTTTGTAAAATCTTTTTGAAAATTTTCAGATTTTTTAAACTTTGAAGAAGAAGAAGAAGAACTCCCTTTTGATTTGTTTGGCTTGGAGGAAATTGGCTTCGAAGAAAACTTCTTTCTAAAATTCCGACGGAATTTCTTAGTCAAAAGTGCCATTTGTTTCTCAAATTCTTCCAAGGTCACATCAGAGTCCGAGTCCGATGAAGAAGATTCAACACTGCCTCCTTTCGTTGATTTTAGTGCCATACCTGAAGCTTTAGAGGATAACTTGGAAGAAGATGAATTAGCAGGAAAAGTCATTTCATACGTTTGAAGAGCACCAACTAATTCATCTACTTTGAGTTCATCCGGATGTTTTACCGTTTCTATGGCCGCAACCTTGGGACGAAAACGTTCGGGAAGAGTTCTCAAAATTTTTCGAACGATTTTTGGTTCAGAAATTTTTTCACCCAAATTTGCACAAGTATTGACAATATCTTGAAGACGAGTGTAATACTCAGTAAAGGTTTCATTTTCTTCCATACGAATAGAATCAAAACGACTAGTTAACATTTGTAATTTCTGAACCTTTACCAAGCTCGTACCCTCGTGAGTGATTTGTAAAGTGTCCCAAATTTCTTTGGCAGTTCCACATGCCGATACTCGTGAAAATTCAGTTTGATTCAACGCATTGAACAAAGCATTGATACCCTTCCCATTGAACGAAGATAGTTCGTTTTCGTCTTTTGTCCACTTATTTCTAGGTTTAGGACCGATAACATTCTCGACCACTTCGGTAGGATGTTTCCATCCGAATTCAACGGCTTGCCAAACCCTCTCGTCGATAGCAATAAGAAACGCCCTCATACGGACTTTCCAATACGCGTAGTTAGTGCCATCGAAGAGAGGGGGTCGATTAATGTTGCCGCCCTCGGCCATAGATTACAACCTATACCCGCTCTGATACCACTTGTAAGATATGAATCCCTAGGATCTAAAAGGTAAAAGACACCTAGAGGGGGGGTGAATAGGTGTAAACGGCAACAATCTCGAAACTCGATGCAAATTTAAAATAGAATGCGGAAAAATAAAATTAGCACACCGAGAATTAACGTGGAAAAACTCCAAACCGGAGAGAAAAACCCACGGGACCGACCACACAAA
>NW_017891922.1:0-10953 GCF_001540865.1 Ananas comosus | reverse complement strand
GAACGGTATATAACGGCACTAACTTTACAGCTTGTCACACTGAGCGGGAGCAAAAGACAACTTCTCCTTCTCCAGGTCGAAGAGCACCTTCATGTTATGCTGCTGTATATTTCCGATGACGGAGCTATCGCCGTTGTCGAATATGTTGACGCAAAGCACGCGGTCGGTGTACTCGACCATGTAGTTCTCCCTCGGCAGGCCCATGTCGGCGCCCTGAAAATGGAATACGAGCTGCGGCACCTTCACCGACGCCGTGTCGTTCGTCGGCGTCTTGAAGCAGAGCTCGAACGGCCCCGTATCTTCCTCGACCACCGGGAGCTTCACGTAGGACTTGAACGCCTGCACCGCCTTCTCGTACGCGACGTCGACGAGCCCCGTGACGAGCGTCCCCGAGTCGACGATCCCCCCGCCGGTGCCGTCCTTCCTCAGCTGGAACGCCGACTTCGGTATCTTGAGCCGGTTCTTGCCGACCGTAATTCCGAGCAGCGACACGTAGTAGAAGGTTGGAATGCTCGGGTTCTGGAGCAGGGGGTGGTGAGTATCGGGCCGCGGCCTACGATATTGGCGAGCGGGCCGAAGAAGAGGGTGCTTTGCTTGGACTGGAACTGGAGTAGGGGGGTGAAGCAGTAGGCGAATTTTCGGATGCCGAGCTGGGAGATGAGGGAGAGAGGGTTGCGGCCGAAGCCGACGATCCCCGACCCGCCGTTCAGGTCGCCCCCGTTGTCGTTCCCGCAGCCGAAGCCGAGGCCGGGGACCCGGACCTTCGTGACCGAGCCGAAGGTGAAGGTCTCGGTGGCGAGGGCGCCGTCCGACGACGTGCCGTCGCCGTAGCCGTAGCTGTAGAAGCAGTGCTGCTGGTCCCGGCTCGCGCTGCTGCAGTTGTTCGGCACGGCCTGACACAGCTTGCCGGCGCAGGGCAGGGCCGAGTAGGTGGAGGACTTCGAGGGGTCGAAGGGATGCGCCGGAACCTGGTAAAGCGCACATACTATTTGAATGCGTGAACATTTTATTCTAAATATTCTTTCATTATACATCCAAAACAGATAAGATATTCGGCTTATTAAATTATTATTACCAGGTTACTTATTCTGTTTGCTTAAAATTTGTTTACTCAAATAATATATATATATTATATATAGTTCTGAGATCTGCGATCGTAACATGTGATAATAGAGAGTTCTTCGAGAACTCAAAAGAGTCTAACAAGTGGTATCAGAACGAGAACGATGTCGACATTTCTATCGGCGAATTAAATCGGATCGTTTTCTGAACACAACACTTAAGGCCATTGTGATGCAAGGGTTGCATTGAGTCCAGATGAAGAGATACCTGCCAGTGTATAGTATCGCCGTAAGAGGCACAAGGCGCCGATGGCTAACATATGTCAATGAGGTAAGCTCGCCCTCACCGGGCCTTCACCAGAATGGCGGGATTTCGTCAGAGTGTAGGGTCGCACGCCGCGCTGGCGGCGGCATTGCACTGCGGAGGCCAGCATGACAGAGCCTGGCTCCGGCGGGGATGCGCGGCGGAGGAGTCCGGTGGTGAAGGTTGCGCCGGCAGCGGGGCCGCGCAAGTGCCTTTCTCGTGGTCCTCGTTCATTAAATTCCTTCCTCTTTTGATAGGAAGAGCAGTTGGTGTTTTGAACAAAGTAATGCTAATTTGAGCGAGCAGCGCTTAATGATAGACGAGCCGGGTGGTTCTTTATCACTGAATTAACCTTCAATTGAGCTTTTTCGTACTCCCTTCTCATCGGTTGGTTTAACGTATGTTCATCGTAGGCTTGGAGTGGACATATGAATTCCCTTCTTTTGCACAAAGGGAACGATCAATGACTGGAGTGGAGCTAAAGGATTCCTTTCAGGCAGGAAGCCCAAGCGGAACGGGCTACAGTAGGTAGTAGTCCAAGTCTTTCTCCTCAGTTTTTATAAGTGAGACGAATCCCGTCTGAAGCACGAGTTGAACGGCCTACAGAATCAGAAAAAAGTAAACCCGAAGGGGCAGCACAAGGTCTTCTCCTCAGAAGAAGCTGAATAAAGGGCGATGGCTTCCGTTAGGAAGTTGAGTTGAACCTCTTTCTTCGCCTTCTCTTCTCTCTCTGGTGTAGCAACCGACCCCGAAACAGCCGAAAAAGCCACTGGAGCAGGTTATAGAACTGATACTAGCAACTGTTTCAGGTCTATTTCCGTACGTAGGAGTAACTGCTTCCGTAGGAGAAGGCACACCAGCCAGCCCAGGAAGCCAAGGTTGAAAGATAAAGATCACAGACATGTGGTGAACCATACCGAGATAAAGCAAGGCACTTCCCAAGCTTGAAGTGGGAATGGAGAGGCACGAGACAGCCCTCAAAAAAGGCGAAATCCACGAGAAGGCCTCTTTGAGTAAAGATAATCGTGGCACCCTCAACATGGTCTAAAAAAGCGGAGAGAGGAACCCTACCAGAGCAGAGAGCATCGGAGCAACGGAAAGAGGCGCAGCTCCAGGGAAACACAGGTGACGGAGCTGCGAACCAAACGGGAAGGGCGAAGGAGACGGCGAGGAAGAAGGATCGCAGGTTAGTCGAGTGAAGGACCCAGACAGGGTTTCATATAGTCGAGCTAATCAGTCCAGAAGTCAGAGCAGAGCAAGAGGATAATGGAAGATTTTTTTAAGGGGTCTCTGAGTTTGCCGATGCGCTTCCAGGTAAGAAGGGGATAATTGGCCGAAATGGTTGCCCTTCGTAAAGCCAAGCCCATGGAAATCCTCAAGAAGTCGATGCCCTCTGCAGAACACTCTGTTCCCTTGATGCCAGTCACTGGAACTGATGCACTTAGACCCGTCCCAGATAGTGTATTGATCCCGTCCGGCAGCCCCTTCATTAACCCCTTTTCCGGAAACAGACCGAAATGAATGGTTTTCTGGTTCCCCCTCAAGATGTCTTTTTCGACAGCGTGAACAAAAGAAGCTCGTGCCTGGTCGGGAAGTTCCTGGGATCAAGACCGGACCTTAGATTCATCAGAGATAAAGCCCGCTGCCCTTTTATTTTTGGCAAGGTCCCATACATTATGCCTACGTGGCACCTCGGATAGTCATGGATCCTTGAACCATTAACGGGATCATATTTTTTGTCTTGGTCAAGAATCCAATTGGTGACCAATGCTGAGTCATCGATTGCTTCCACCTGGCAAAGTCCCAGCTCCTTGGCTCGTTGGATACCGAGTGACAGAGCCTGGATCTCGGCTGTGTTATTCGTATGAACACCAATTTGAACAGAACCCTCTGCCACCATTTGATTGCTTAATCACATAGCCGCACCCGCCCGGGGTTTCCTCGGCTCGCACCGTCGTAATGTAACTGTGCACAGTTATTTCTATCTGGGTTCTGTCATTCTGGGTTGTCGACTCACTCTATGCTGCAGGTTGAATTGTTCCAGAACCGCTTCCACGGAATTTTAGGGATTTGGGTCTGCTGTATCAATGCACCAGGACGGACTCCCTCTATGGATTGGTTTGTCTTAAAATATCGCATAGTTCCGAGACCACCAGATTTGAGCTGTGATCATTTTTGGTTTTTATTGCAGTAACCAATTGAGTTTTGGTGTCCTACTCGTTTGAACCCAATCTCTTTCAATCCATGCTATTAGATCCGAAATTCCATGGACGCAATTGGACATTCAAAAACACAAATGCGTGTGTGTTTCCTCTGCCCGCTTGCACATTGGGCACCTGAAAGGTCCATTCCCATACGTGTCAATCTGTCGCCGGTGAGCACTTTCCGATTTCTCCACTGCCAGTCAAAAGTCAAGGTCGACGTAGGCCTCTTCCATCTATCTCTGTCGATTTAGAGTGGGATTGCTCTGAAGGTATAATATTCTAGGTAGAAGCAATTTCGGGGAAAATCCAGCAGCAGTTTAACCAATTTCTCGCCCAGTGGAGGTAGTAGCAAAGTCAGTGGTTTCCTCCTTTTGTGAAGTCTTTTTACTATTTTTATGCGGGTCCCACATAATGCACTCTCGGCACATGGGCTTTGTTTGTCTTGAGCTCTTTACCTACTATAAGGTGGTTAATTCAATCTATAGTAATAGGGACGATTCAATCATTCAAGTGACGGAATGGCAAGTATTCCGCCTTTTCATCGTGCAGTTGGTTCAAGTTCTGATTCTGATTTTGTTTCCTTTCCCACGTGGAAGGAACAAATTCCCTTTTTTCTTTTTGTTTTTTGAAAGAGAGGAAAAGAACAAGAGGGATACTTTTTTTTTTACTTTACCTTGGCCAATTGACTTGCTTGCTACAGGGTTTTTCCCATAATCCAGATGAAGATTGTGCACACTTTACCTTTGAGCAGTCGATGTACCACTTGACCCTGTACCAGAGTTCCGATCTCTTCCATTCCATTTTGTCTGTCTTGGTTTCGATCGGTGAACTTTCATTCGAGATCAAAAAAATAGAGGAGGCCTATGTGAGTTGTAGTAGAAAGAAGCCTGGCAAGCAAGGGAAATTGTTCGAACTACGGAACCTAATCGATAGCCTATCCCGTGAATGAAGACTGAGGCTGGATTAGCAGCCTATCCAAACTACTGATTCCATTCCCCGGCCTTCCAAGCTGTCTTTACTTCTTTGAAAATGTTGGCAAACATAAAATGGAAATAGAAGATCTGGAAAACCTGATGCTCTTCTGCCTTCGAGTTTTAGATAGATCTTACCTCTTTTTTTTTCCGAAATGATTGAAGTTTTTCTATTTTGAATCGTCTTAGGTCTAATTCCTATTACTATAAAGAGGATTTTTTTGGACTGCATATTTACAATACAGACGTGGTGATCAGTTGGACCTTTGATTGAGTAACATTTCTTTTTTTGATTGACCTCCTCCCTTCTTGAGGTAAAATTCCAGTAGCTTTGTTTTGTTAAGTTATTTTATTGTGATTCGACATAAGATAGACGGAATCACGCTCTGTAGGATTTGAACCTACGACATCGGGTTTTGGAGACCCACGTTCTACCGAACTGAACTAAGAGCGCTTTCTTACGACAGGAGATAAAGCAGTAAAGAAAAGGATGATTTTTCGCATGCTAATTAAACTCCAAATTTTGTCCAAAAAGAATCGAAAATAATTAATCCCTCGTTACTGCCCATACGATAAGTAATGGGTAGGGATGAGAGGATTTTAACTTGTTAAAAATTGTTTACCCCAATCAAACGCGCTACCAAGCTGCGCTACATCCCTTTTCAAAATTGTTGTACAGTGTCATTGTACAAAATCCCTGTCTAGTTTTCCACATCTTGATTTTCTCCTCTATCTATATACAACTTTCTTGTCATTTCTTCTTTTTGTTTTCATATAATATAAGAATTATATACATCTGAAACCCGTATAAAAAAAGAATTAATATTTATTGGTAATGCTCAGGAAGAAGGGGTCATCTTTTTCTTTTTTAGGGACAGGAAAATCTCATCTATTGGTTCATTGTACATATCTATTTAAGTTAGGTCGGAAAAATAAATCAAAATAATCTTGAACTACAGCATCTGACCATATATTTTGAAAAATCAAGAAGGTCAATGCGAGATAGAAAAACATATCTCTCCGTGGCACCTGTGCTAACTACTCTATGGTTTGGGTCTGACGCGGGTCTATTGATAGAAATTAATCGTTTATTCCCAGATGCCTTGTCATTCCCTTTTTTTTTTTTCCACCTAGGAGTATTGAATCGACTAATCCCTAAGCGGGTAGCCCGCCCGCATAAGACGAAGGATAAAGCCTCAGAAGCGAAAGGACCATCCCTAGTATCGTAGTCGAGTGCTCATTTACCGCTGAAAAGGAAGCGAATAAACGGATAAAAAACCCTGGCCAGGATCAATCACTTTTCAACGCTTCGCTTTCATTTCAATGCAGTATGCCGCTTTCCCGCTGACTTTTTTTGAGTAGAAAGAAGACCTCTTGTTTGCAGACTAATAACCCGCCCTTGAAGAATGACTTACTTTTGAGGGGGTCCCTAGTTCACAAGCAGCCTGTTCAGCCCCACACTCCGTGGAAGCACACTGTTACCCATGCCATGGGACGAATTGATTAAGTCGAAGAATGCGTTCCGGTGAGCAAGTTATCTTCTCCCTTTCCTCTGTTCTTTATGAAAAAGGTCGGACTCGAATTCTTGTCTTTTCGACAAGCCTACGCTTCTTTGAAGTGAAGTACTTTGCCTCTTTTTTCCGATAGAGCTCTCTTTCCTTTACAAAGTAGGGGTGTGGGACTTTTTTTTTACAGTTAGGAGCTGTCTACGGTTATTGAGAGGGTAGAGAGATCCAGCCATGAATATAGGAATCGGGCTTTCGACAACAAGGGCCAGTATTGGCGCAGCAAGGAATGGGCTATCTAACTCACTCAAGGGACGGGAAGGGCCTTACAAATGATAAATAGAAGAGATAAGCTAAGCAGGCAGGCAGACTAGGCCATTAGCACTTGATGAGCTCAGAGCGATGAAAGAGCATTTGCGGGAGAACGCTAACAAGGGCAATTGAGACCAGGAAATAAGGCATTTTCTCGCATGTGTTAAGGTATCGCTAGTTGAGACAGCCTAAAGAGGGGCTTAAACAGGGGCTTTCGACTAAAGAGAGAGGCATTGAGACGACCCACTAAGTACACTACTACTATGGAGATAGCCTGAACTGGGCTTGTTACTCTTATTACTAAAGGCGCTCGCGGCTAGGCGGGCACAGGTGGACTAGACCTCAAACCATTATTAGCACTTGAGCTCAGAACGAAGAGAGAGCATTTGCGGCGGGAGAACGCTAAAACAAGGGCGATTGGGAGGGGCGCATGTAGAAGCCGAAAAGAACGCATTTGACTGCATTTGAAGGTTACTAGTTACATTGACATGATAGGGCCTGGACTTGTTGCTGAAGAGAAAGGTAAGACGATCACAACCTATGGAGATATAGCTTCTTACTCAACCTAAAGAGATATTGCCATCGAGACACAATGCTAAATTTGGATGGGCGTAGACCAGGCAGGCTAGGAAGTAGAGCTAACCTAAGCAGGAAAAGATCTTTACAGAGGGGACCCAGTGAGGGAGTGGGAAGAAAAGAGAGGGAATGGTATAGCCCTATAGGGAATATGGAAACATATGGGAATTGGCATAGTAGCATAAATAGGAATTAGGAAGCATATGGGAATGCCATAACAGAAATCCACTAGAGCTTATGCCAAGGATGACTTTCCCAACACTATCAGTCCTACTCATGCTTGTTAAAAAGAGGAAGATCGCTAATTACAGGCAGTGTGTTCCACCTATGAGAAGATCAATTAAACTGGCCTCTCTCTGGCTTTTTGAACATATAAACGACATACTAAGCAGAAGCGCGTAGACTCAAAAGAAGGGAGAGGGGAGGGAGGACGAGGAAAAAAAAGGACGGAGATTCGGGATAGGACGGAGATTCGGGATAGGAGATCGGTGGAGCATGTTGGGTCAACCAACTAGAAGCATCTCTTTGAAAACCATGGGTTTCATGCAATCGAATGCTATGTTGGCCTCTCCCTGTCCTTAGTAGTGGCCGTTGATAGTTCCTTCCGCCATAAAAGCCAGAATCAGTAAGATTATGCTGAGCATAAGAAGGTGAAAATCCTTGACTTTGCGGTTAAGAGAGTTTCAGTTTAAAGAAAAAAGAAGCCCTTGAGCTTCAAGAGGTGTGTGTCTACTTTACTTGGTGAAAGCCGACCCATTGGAGCACCGACCACACGTTCAGCCTATCAGAAAGAGCTGAAGCAAAACGAGGATTCCTCCTTGACCGCCGGCACCATCGTGAGCTTGAGTTGAGTAGAGTCATTGGGACTCGCTAATCCCCCGTTGGATGGACAAATGAGTGGTCTCTTCCTTGCAATGCCTATCTTGATGATAAGATAAGGTTCAATGGACCTAGCTGGAAGCATGGGCTTTGACCGATCATTGGTTCTCATCAAGTCTACCGTCCAATTACGAGATTGGTTCATCAATTCATCAAGGAGGGTGCCCGATCAGAGAATGGAATCCGTCACAGCAATCGAGGGATCTCTTCCAGCAAACGATTTGTTCCATACCAGAAATCTGACTCCCCTCCATGGATGATGCCATCCAAAAAGGGAGAATGAATCCCCCCATTTGGAGTAACTCAGTGAGACCGGCAGGCCCATTAAGAAATAAGGTCGGTTGCCGCCTTTCAATCAAAAAAGAACAGTACAGTACTCCGGGATGAATGACAATGGTCTAAACTGATGAAAAGTTCCGTCACTTCACATCAGTGAAAGAATCGTCATTAACCAATCATGTATCGCCTTGAAAAGTCAAGGGTTAGCGAGCGCAAAGATGCGGATTTGACCCGCACCCTCTTTCTTAGAATAGAAGCCAAGCGGCCTTTGGGGATAGGAGCTTCGCCTGGTACCATGCTTTTAGAGAACAAGACGAAAGTCCCAGGCCTATTTTCCCGGGATGGCACTTCAGTACCTGGGAACTACTGTCCCAGGATGCCAAAGGTATGATCCATACATTGAAAGTGTCAACGTTGACTCACAAGCGCCACCCTCACCGGGTAAATCCGGAGAAGGGCAACTGCTTCTGTAGGTAACGACTCAAATAATGATTTTCATTGTGTTAGAGTCGCCGTAGTCGGTGTTGAAGACCAACTTGGTATAAACCGAAATAACCTTACTTAATTCAAAGGTCTCGATTTATAGCGAGGAACATACCGTTCCATTAGTAGCTGTCATAAGCTAAGCTAAGTATTCGAAGACCGAGGCTGCGGGATTATATCAAGGCTAGGTCAAAGACCAAGAAAGGCCTACCTCTTCCGCGATTCGAGCTCAAGCTATCACTGCCCTCTCTCAGCATATCGCTTAGGGATCCCTACTGCCTATAGAAGGGGACTCCAATGTTCGCGCCCAATCCATTCGGCGGGAAAGGAAGGGTTGACAAGCGGGTTAGGGCTGACGCCACCCATTCAAACGAAGAAAAAGTGATTCAGAGAGTCGTGACCACCCTATTATCTCCGCTCACGGAAAAGGGATCCGAGCCATGTCTAAGTGAATGCCATCCCCTACGTCTAACCCGTGGTCTCAGTCTTCTTTTCTTCATGGGAAGGGGAGTTGAGCCCCCCTCGGCTTATTCCAGTGACAGGGGTGAAAGGCCACTGGCTTCCTTCGTCATCAAGCACCTCAGGCTCTGAAGCGACCAATGAATGAGGATCCATTCGTTTCTGAGCTGAAGGAGAGGGTGCACCCATGCCACCCTACATTGACATTGCCCCGCTTTCGAATAGAGAGAGTAATTCAGCAGCCCATACTGGGAAGGGTAGAATGAATGCAATAGGAGGACTGTGCTTGCCATCCTTGGCTTTTTCGAATTACCCTTATTTTATCCTTTTACCCTACTACTAGCAATAGAATAAAAACTCAAATGGAGCCTCTTACGATTAATAATAGAATCTTTCTTTTGACTGCTTCTTCAACTCCAAGAAAAGATTAGGTAGGAGTTTTGGATTGATCCTTTAAGAAAAGATAGTTTTCCTGAAGCGGGCCTTCTAATATATATATATATATATATATATATGCGGTTAGCACGAGGACTATGAATTTCATTTAGTGTAGAAATTGGGATTGAAGAACTTCCATTTATGTGTACTGATTCCATTTCTAATCCAATTATTTTTGATTCATCAGAAGTGAAAGAAAGATAATCGTTAAAGTGCTTACGGGTAATTGCTTGATGGGCTGAAGTGCTTTTTGTTCTTTCCTCCCTCCTCGGGTCTGACCTTTTTGTTTGGGAGTGAGCTTGGTAAGTTTATATATGGTTCAGGTGCAAGCGCAGAACTTTTCATAAATGAGGTGTTGATGACCAGCTATTCGAATGAATGAGTACCCCAGCCTTTCTGTTTACAAGTAGGTGGAGCAGTTACAAGCAACCGATCCTTCCTAACCTGCCTATTGTTGTAGGGTAGGGCTCGGGGGCATAGAATAGAAATTCACATGATTAGGTATTCCTATTTTCAGACTCAAATTGGCCTTCTATACAGCTCTTTTGGCCAGAATCGCTTGTTGGACGATAACTCTCACTAATGACAAGCTCTCTACCTGCTTGAATTAATCCTATCTCTTTGTGCCAAAAAAAACCATAAAAAGAAAAACCGTGTTGATCAAATTCTTCGCTTGAAAGAAAGAATGAATCTCCATAAAAAAAAAACAATATAGCCGAATATGAGGGAATCATCGCTGGGTTGCTCATAGCCCTAGCATGGAAGATCCTCCCGCTCGATGTATTCGGAGATTCCGAATGAATTATTCGCCTAATCACTGGCGAGTACCGAAAAGTGAGGGTAAGCTATCTGTCAAATAAAAATCTTTCTCAAGACCGTGAAAGGGCATACTTCTGTATCATAATGGGACTAGCGCCTTCTTGTAAGTGAGGACATCACAATCCAAGTAAGTCAATAGCTAGAGCTTTGCTGAATGAAGTCCGGAGCCAATGCAAGGGTTACTCATGTTCCTGGCAATCCATCCCATTCAGTCGAAAATTGTTATTTCAAAAAAGACATGCCGGGCGGTACCTGGTACCGCTTTGCAGTAACGCGAGTCAAGGGATGAAAGAAGAAGCTGATATCGCTGTTGCTTTCCGCATGCCAGAAAAAGGACAGAGCGGTCGACGAGAGCCGTCCCATATAACCGATTGTCCTGTCGGGTCCGTCGCTCCTTTTCTAATCAGCTGTGCAGACCTTACCCTGCCCGAAGTAAGGCCCCCTACCAAAAATTAGTTGATATCGTACCCGTTTTGAACGGATCGGGTTTAGCTGCTATTCTATTTTTCTTGCTATTCGAAGAGTAGATTCTGTTCTCAGCTGGATTCGTTGGACAACTTTTTTATTCATCTGATGGGAAGTTGGTCAGTCTGGTTCGAATCAAGGAACGGATCTATTCTACAGGGTAGCCCAAAAGAAACGAAAGCCTTGCCAGCTAGACAC
>NW_017891921.1:0-10962 GCF_001540865.1 Ananas comosus | reverse complement strand
TAATGATGCTTGAAAGGGTAGCAGTTGTAAATGGTAGGGAGGCTGTAAGATATTGAATCCTCGTCGTATTAATCCACTTTTGTCAAAGGGACCAAAGCGTGGCGAGAAGGATGCTTGGACATGGTCCATGTGACATTCCAACGATGTTAGAAGGGTTAAAGTTGAACTCCAAGCGAGATTATTAAGTTTTAGCATTACTCGACGCAAAATAGAACTTGAGCACAGGCCAAACTGTAGTTTGGGCATTGCTTAACCGGTGAAGCACCAGGGCAGTACTGGTACCCTGCAGCAACCCGAGAACAGCATCTCTCAGGTTTGGTCTCTGCTGAACTGCTTAACCAGTGAAGCACCGGGGCAATAACAGTACCCCGCAACAACCCAAGAATAGCAACTCTCAGATTTGGCCTCTGCGAAGCTGCTTAACTGGTGACACTGTCCCGCGTACCAGTACCTAGTGCAGAGAACAGCAGAGTTGGTCTGCTGTAATTAAAAATGTTTGGAAGGTTTATTTGCTATTGTGGCAGCTTATAAAGGGACCCCATCTCTCCCTTTCTTGTTTACAGCCAGAGAATACCTCCTCACTCCATTTTTCTTTCTCTCTCTCTCTAGAAACTCTCTCTCAAGGAGGAAGCAAGAGAAGGGACTAGTGGAGAAGGAAGCTTGAAGGGGGATTTCATCTTCTTCTTCATCTTCTTCCTTGGCTTGGAGGAGCTTGTAGAGGTAAGCTTCAAACCCTCTCATGGTGGATTTCTAGGGTTTGATTCTTATGCTTTAGAATTGGTTTTAGTTGAACCCTTAGATGTTGAATAGATAATTATTGCTTGAATCATGAAGCTATACGATGAATTCTTGCAATAGTTGTAATCTAGGGTTCCAAAGCGGGTTTTGTGAAATTGAGATCTAATGTTGGGATTGATCTCTTGTAACCGTAATTGCTAGGTAATCCGACGCGCTGGTGAACTCGGTTCGGCGATCCGACAAGTCTGCGCGGAGATATTAAAGAAAAGCCTATTTTTGGCTTCGTTTGCCGCAGTCGGAAGAAATAGGTGGCAAAAAATTATGAAACTTGGAGTCTAGCTTCGTGGCATCACCAAAAGGTGGGGGGTGTCATCCCGAAGCAGTTGAACTTCCTTTTATGTCTAAGTTATGTTGTTGATCATATTTCACATGTTGACATTATGCATTATAGGGTGAGTAAATGGTTGCATTTCTATTTCCTTGCATGTCTTTTGAGTAGTGTAGCATTGTGAGCTTGACACCTGGACTTAGGATGCATAAGGATTAGGTCTTGTGACATAGAATCCTATAATGATTGTGAACTTGAACTTGTGAAGACAAAAATAAGTGACATGTGAATTAGTGTAGTAGAGGCACTTATAACATGAACGAGTGGCATGTAAACTAGTGTAGTTAGACACTTACAACTTGATGACATGAACGAGTGGCATTCAAATCTAGTGTAGGAGAAACACTATGATATGAACCTAGGGATAGTAGATTTTTCGATTATCGAGTTGTGCATTGGAACTAGTGCGGCAAGTGCACTAACCCTAGTAGACAGGGTATCCTCGAGTGAGAGGATTAGATCATACTCACATAGTCTGTTTAACCTTGGCGTGGTCGCTCCACCCAAGTAGTGAGCTTTGGAGTAGTAGTCGCGTTTGGGTAACTTGATTATCCGGCAGGCGGTCTCGGGTGTGTGTAGCGCAGCATCTCTTCACCTACGAGATTTGAGATGTGAGTTTGGGCATACCCTTCGGGTTAGCCAAGATGAGATTGGATAACAGACATAGTACTTGATAGTAGATTTCATTGCTATGTAGATATTTCCTTTACATCATGTATATCATGCAGATTGAGACATAGTATCATGTTAGTAGAGTACATTATTATGTTCATACATTCATTCTGTTTACTGAGGCATAGTAGCATGTTATAAATTTTTTTACTATGTAGCAGCTCATTTTCATATATCTATCTATCTACTTATGGCTGCTTAGACCTAGTGGGAAGATCGGCGGAGTCGGTGGCCGAACCCACTAGGAACTATTCGTAGTTCTCACCCCACTTTGTTGCAGGACCGAGTTTGAGCGGATCGGGCGAGGACGGCGGTAAGGACATAGCGCCCTAGTTAGCTAGCAGCTATCCATTTTGCATTAGAGTACCCTCGTATACATTGGTGATATGCGATGTATATATTGGAGAGCTACCTTGTATCTTGAGCAGAACTTGTATACATTTTGGGAGATGAAAATGTAAATCAATTATGTAAATGGTTGAATGAAATGTAATAGCTAGAACTTTCTCTCTCGCTCGTTTGCTTGTATTAGTACTCGCAATGCTTCATGTATGTTGTTTAAGTTTACCTGGGCAACTTATTGTACATGATTGTGGTTGTTTAGCCTTGGGCGGACAGGGGAGGCTTTGTCCGTTCGGCGTCTGATCGACGTACCCGAACCGACCAAATTGGCGGTCGCAGGGCATAACAGGGAGTGAGGGGTCCTCTTTTAAAAAGAAAAGCGTTGAAAACAGGGGAACAAAAACAAAGAGTAGCGGCTAAAAGGAGATTGTCGGCTACAGGGGGTTGCCGAGATAATTTAATCGCCTCATAAATACCTACTTCCCTCTAGAAGTCACCATAGGCAGCTTCTACACGGTCTAGCCAAGCTAGGTATGCGTCTGAGACACTTAGCCAGGTCCGGAGGCTTTTTCTTGTCGAAGTTGATGAGTACCAAGAATGGAGATGAATGGTTTTGGCTACCAATGGAAGACCGTCACTAGAATATGGAAAACCTTCAGGAGTCGGTTCGTCTATGAAAGAAGGACCTAAAATGAATCGAGAAGGGTCCGATTCGACGAACTGTCTAAGTATGTTATAATCTAAGGACGGAGAAGAAGGAAGAGGCGGAAGCAGCGCCATTGCTAAAGAGTGAAGAAAAATCCTAAGGATCGAAAAGAAGAAAGAAGTGGGCCAAGCTGTAGATCAGAGATGGAGAAGAGATTGGAGAAAACGAGGAAAAGTAAAGAGAAGGCGAAGAAGACGATGCCTGAGTTAAAAAGCAACTAGAAAAGAAAAAGCTTGGCGAAGAAGAAAAAGAGCCGTCGCGTCGAAATCGTTTCCAGAGATCGGCTATAATGATGAAGAGACGGCGGTAATTAAGATGACCTAATTAATGCCGCACATAAGACAAAAAGGGATGGCGAGATCGTGGCCGTAGAAAAAGAATGAACGGCTGAGACAGAATCGTACAAAGAATTCAAAATTGATTGTAGCGGGAGTCGCGCCTCGGATTACACTAGCTAACGAAGGGTCCGTTCGGAAGCTGCCGAGAGAGCAATTGTTAAGCCAATCAGGCACGGCCATGTCGTACACCGGTACTCCACTCAACCCTATTTTTAAGGTAGGAATTCTGATGTGCACCAGGAGTAGCGGAAGGAGTTTTGAGTAACCGCCACACGTAATTGAGGGGAGTTACATTAACCGAGTGGTTACAAGCGGTTTTCTGATCGACCGGAAGTGGCCCGAAAAAGTAGGAGTAGTGGCCGATCATAAATAAGAAATAGCTGAGCAACAGGGGCGATCTATAAATAGGCAAATAACGCCCTGAAAATAGGTCTTTTCCCCGAGAACAGAAGACCACTTTTAATTTCTCTGTAATTTCTTCGCATTTTCTAGCAGTAGTCTACCTGTAATCCTTTACTTTCCTGTACTTACTGCTTTTCTCTAGGAGTAGAATCTTAGCTAGATCAACCGAGTCTGTATGCCCTCAGGCACACTCCACCTTTGTACTGTTTCCACGAGTTACATTCAATATATATAAAGGCATTCGGCTCTTTCAATCGACCAGTTATTGTGTTTTCCATCCGTTCGGCTCTTCTGCCGACCCAAGTCTTTGTGCAGTCCGTACATTCGGCTCATCCAGCCGAACTGATTCTACAGTAGAGATTTTCGAACTCGGCTGATCCGATCCCTCGTCAGCCGAAACGCTTAATCCAGTCGAAAGGCGCAAACTTCGAGGGTCACTAAGCTTAGCCGTCTCGCATCTCGAGGAAGATCTTTGACCAGGTCAAAGAAAGGCGAGTTCAGCACATAACAAGAAGGAAAGGGAGGTGACTTTAACAAATAGTAAGCTCCTCTAAGAGAAGCTTGACCAAACGGAATCACTTATCAAATCACATCAAGGGAAGATTGTTTTTCTAGAGAAGCAATATGAAGAAATTCTTTCGTTCAACCAAGTTTTGACCAAACAAGTTCATCAACTCAAATCCAACATTCGAAAGTTTTCCTCCGGATCAAAAAAACTAGATCATATGCTCGAATTGGGTCAAATGGATAAACTTGGGCGTGGATATGAAAGAATTTCTATTGAGAAGGTAAAAAGTTCACCATCTAGAGTTTCAACAAGTTTGAAGGAGAAAGTATGCCATAAATGTGGAATCAAAGGTTACATCAAGAAGACATATTCTGGAAAAGAAAAGAAGACTCAACCAGCATCTTCTAAACATCTATCAACATCTTCCAATACTTGACAACCTTCACGGATTCGTGAGAAACATCAATTATATCAAGTATCGAAGATCAATCCAAAATCTAAGCCATGACAAGAGATTCTGACAAAGCCAAATACAACGTGGAGACAAAAGATTGATCGAAAGGCGAAACAAATAGTGCCGAACCTCAATGAATCACGACAACCCATCATCCATCAAGTTTGGATTCGAAAATGTGATATATTTCCTTGTCTTAAACCTTAAGTTATTTTTAGTGCATTGAACATCGATAATTTACATTCATTTATTTTTAATTAATTTCATATTAATTATCGGTTTTACTGATCAATTTTTATTATTTATGAAGATAATTTATTATAGGATATCTTAATTCGTATATTCATCAAATTTAGGTGATCATGTGTGATCTTTAGGTACTTAATCTATCTCAGTTGTGTGTGTTGAATTTAATAAATGAAAATTTGCTAATAAACTAAAACTTGTCAAATTTTCTTTCAAATAAGAGATTGCATTATTAAGGGAGAGTTATATATAAATAAAACAAAGGGAGAAATACTCCAAGTGCTTAAAAAAGGTGGAAAGCTAGAGTTACATCCTAAAGGGAATGTGAAAACTACCACCACGTGTAGAAAAAAGCTACCACTCCGGTCGTTCGGTAAGTGTATAAAACTATCACATGAAATTTTAATGCATAACCAAAAAAATTAAAAAGGTATTCATATTATATAAAAAAAAAAAAATTGGTGTAAAAAGGTGGTATAGTAAAATGATGCTCAAAGAGCCACCCCGATACATTATTGCTTGGTCTCGAATTAGATTATTTATTTTTTATGACTTTATTTTAAAATATATATAAATAAAAAAATCTTACTATTTCTTATTTACATCTTGGTGATTTTGTAGTAAAATTCTTAATTTTTATAAAATTGATGTGGATTGAAAGAAATTTATGTGAATTTATCATATTCATACATTAACATTATTGTTTCACAATGCAATCATCATTTTTTTGACATTTCATCACAAGTGGTTTCGAGTTTAAAAGGCTTTTAAACTTGTGCTACTATTGTCTTACTGTAATATACTGAATCTGGGCCTATTGACAAGTTCAAGGGTTGGAATGGCTTTTGGAACTGATCTACGACGTTTGATAGACCTTAGAAAGGTTTTGACAAGTTACTGAAGTGAGAAAGTAACTGGAATTGGAAAATTGCATCGCAAATGCATTATCAATTGCAATGCTTCGAATTTGGACAATTGCGAAGTTCGAATGTGGGAAATGGTATGTGGAACTACCCTACATATTCTAGAGGGCTTAGACAAGTTTTTGGACAAGTTAGAGGGTGATTGGAAAGTTAAAAGCAAGAAAGTGCATTGAACGGACGAAATCAGTATTTTTCTGCTTGCTGTACCGGTACAGCCATCACCTTGTACCGGTACAGACTGGCAGAAATGTGGCAGCAAGGTTAACCCCTGGACCCTTGTGGATGATGCTAGAGCTCTGAGAAGCAGCCTTGCACCTCTCTTACTCTCTCACTCTAGAAGTTTTCTCTCTCTACATAGAAATCAACGATTTAGCTCGATTTCGTCGCCTCGCTTGTTCTTCGCTGCTTGCGAGTGTCGCTGAGCCTTTGTGGACGTGTGAGAGGGTATTTTGGAAGGTTTTTCGCAGCACCAAACCAGTGGGTTGCTGGTTGGAAGCTTGGTATGGTAATCGACTCAATTTTTTCCAAATTTAAGCTCTATTAGTCGAGTCGAGTACTGAGTTTGGTTTTTTGTGGTTTCTAGCTGAAGGAAAAAGGGGATTTGCTGCTGTAACGGGATCAGATATTGTAGCTTAGCTCAGTTGAAACTGAGTTTATGATCTAAGAAGGTAAACTACTTCTTTTTCTTCATTGTTTGGGCACGAATTCGACGATAAAAGGCTGATTTTGGGATCATTGTTCGCAGCAGGTTTCCGAATTACATTGAGCTTAATTGGTGACCTTTGGGACTGGTTTAGAAGGTGTTCTAACCTGAGGTAAGCAGGAATTTGTATTAGAAACCTAATTTCGCAAGATTCCGGCTTTACTAGCTAGCAAATATGTGTTTTGATGCCGTTTGGCGATTGTTCGCAGCGAGAGTGCGACCGACCTTTGGATCACCATCAGTTGGCATTGGAGAGCAATTAGAAGCTTAACTTAAGGTATTACTCAAGTTATTACTTTGTACTAAGTGCAAATTGTACCGAAATTGGACATTTCGGCCGTAGTTTTGATGCGCTTTTCGTGTTTCGTTTTCAGCAGAGTTGGGGCTCCGCTGAGCAGAGTTTCGGGACTCCTTTTGGCTGGATTGAGCTTGGCGATAGGTGGGTCGAACCTTCCCGAAATGGGTGAATTCCCTCTATGTCTCCTTTGACATCTGGATTGAAGTTATTTCATATTCATGTGAATACATGCATAGTTTAAGGCATTGAGACATGCACTGATATGTAGATCATATCGGAAATGATAGCATCTTTAAATGGTAACGAAAGCTTCATGACTTGTCCATTTTACATGGTTACCTGTTAAGTACTATGGATTCATGATACTAGTAGCTTGCATATGCAATTTGGCTTGATGTTATCCACGAGGATAGAATGGTAAATTCGTGAATGGACCAATTAGTTCTGTTGAACAACAAAGAGACAGATGTACTTAGGATTGAGCTATGCAATGTTATATAACAAGTATAATGGCTAAACTCTGAAAGATCGGGTAAAGGCTTGTGTTTGCATATGCATTTCTAATTGTAGAATGAATGGCATGGAGATCAGGTGAAAAGTATTTTATCGTTTATATTCCCTGCTTATAGTACTTTGTTAGTTCCTACATTCACATGATAGATTCATATTGTGGTATATATTCTAGTAAGTAACTAGAAGTTTATATGATGGCATAATTGAATGATATACAACTGAATATAATCTAGTAGATAACTAGATTTAAATATGATGACATACTTGTATAGTCAAGTAGAGGTGATTGTTTCATATTTGTTTGCTTCAAGTAATAGAAGTTTATATTGAACTTCAGGTTATGTGCCAGGAGTCTATGAACAGAACCTTAGTAAACCACTTTCCTTATGTGTAAGGAGTAGTGAGAGATTGTGAGTGACTGACCAGGTATAGCCTGATAGAATCACTAGTGTGATGTAAAGCTTTAACTTGTCAAGTTATATTAACGACTGGTAGAATCTTGTCAACAAGTTGTTGATAGTGACTTATGATTGGGTACTACAGTGCCGACCTTGGGTCGAGTTGAGATTCCATGTCAGAGACATGATGCTGTTGAGATATTTGTACCCTGGACTATAGCTAGCATGCCATTATGCTCTTTCGTACATGCTTGCGGGGGTCGCGCCCCCCAAGCCCCGCGTTCCGGAGTGGCTTGAGTTGAGATTCCATGTCAGGGACATGATGTTGTTGTGAGACTGGTACTGTGGACTACGGCTTGCATGCCATTGTGCGCGTTTGCACACGCTTGCGGGGTCGCTCCCCCCCAAGCCAGCACTCCCGAACAGCTTAGCGACAGATGCTCGCAAATGTACGAAGTGAGCGCCGAAATGGAATGCCGTGGGGGAGGCTCATTCCTAGAGTGGGGATGTTGACTACCACGGGGCCATTAGGCACGGCGCGGCTTGAACTTACCTTGTGTAAGTCCGTTGGAAATTGGGTTATGTCAAGTACTTTAACCTTAGCTGGACAGAGTAGTAAAGTTACTATATGTCTTGGGTTAAGTGGACTTATTGATGAACAGACTAGAAAGTTGACATCTAAAGTGAGCTTAGTGCTGAATAACCTAGAAATGACATCATGATTGATTAGAGACATAAAGAATGTTCCATTCTTGCTAATGTAGAAAGTAATTACATGATATTATCTGTAATTCCGGTAATAATGAATTAGCTTGCGTGCAATCTGGTATATATTTGGTTAAATTGTCAAGTAAGATGATTGATAGAATTCATCGTGATAATTGATACCTGCAGTCTATCGATATTTATTGATTGTCGAGCAAATAGCATGAGTAGTTTATTTTTACATTTGCTTATTGCATTTACGGGCTTATTGCACTTACTTGCATTATCTGCTTTTACTCGCTTATTTATTGCTGTCTACTCATGCCACAGTTGACCTAGTGGTGTACTTCGCCACTCTCGGCGGCTTACCCACTGGGAACTATTGTTTAATAGTTCTCACGCCCTCTTTGTTGTTGTTTTTACAGAGCCTTCCACCACGGGAAAGGCTAGGGTTCTTGGCGAGGGGTCTGCGGCTAGCTAGAGCCTTTTTGGACGTGTACTAGACGACCTCCACCAGTTTATGTAGTTTAGTATAGAGATGTATATTACACTTTTGTAAATTGTACTATATTCTTATTTCCTGTCTTAAGTTTGGATTGTATAAGTTTAAAAGTCGTGCTCTGATCACCTGGTTAGAATTATAGGCTTTTACTATATGGTTTGTAGACGCCTTGTGTATACCTGTGTTGTGGTGTATACGGCGGGTCTGTGCACGCGACCGGATATGCTTCTGCTGGTACCCGGGCGTGACACTTACATTCCGATATTTATATTTGATATCTCTCTAAACTCTCTTGTTGGCATTTTCTTTTGACAATTTTTGATAAAAAGGGGAAATAATAGAGAGGTGAGTTTTTGAAGAGAAAGGGGGAGAGATTGAAATTGATTAACTTAATACTTATATGCCAATGAACAATAAGGGGAGAGATTTTAAATTGTATTCTGGTGTGGTGTTTAATCCTTCGTGGATGAGAGTAAAGGCTTTTTGCAGAATCTTTTAAAACTTCAAGTACTCCTCATGTTCTAATTCATGGAGTTTGTTTAGGCAGTTTATCAAGTTGTTAATTTCATATTCTTCTTTTGCGATCTTTACACAACGAGAAGTTTATTGTTCTTGGAGATGGCAATGAAATTTCAAAATTTGATTCTTTGGATAGTTGAGCATAGATTATTGTATTAATTTTGCGTTTTGTCAGAAAATTGCCTAAGTGAAGGATAATTTGTATTTCTTAAGTTGGCAATTTCAATGAGTTATGTCGGAGAGATGTTGAAGGCTTTAAAGCAAAGAAAATCGAAAATCGAGATCTCAGAAGACTAAAACTATGAATCCAATATCGGTAGTATTAAATAATGTTAGATGCAATGAATTTATTATTCAGTCTATTATATATCGTTGTGAAGCCAGATTAGAATAGTATCTGTATAAATTGGATGAAACTATATGTCAACACCGCATAAAAAGTTTCAAGAATTCAAGGATTCAAACCTGGAAGCAAGCGTCCGGAAACAGCTAACCCTCTTGGCTAATAGTAGTGAGGGTCCACTCTGTTGTCCACATGTTCGGAACCCGTACGTCTGTTTTGCTATTACGCAGGAGGGTCCGGATCTTAGCGTTCGAAAGATCTGGACTATCAAGATTCGCTATCCATGTAATGTCCAGAACTGAACTGTGCACAAATTTTTTACAACTACGTTTTTTTATCAGTTTAATCTGTAGTCTAATTGCTTTCAAAACCTATAAGTAAGATGTGAAAATGTCTCTAAAATATGTGTTAAGTCATCTTTATCTTTTAGAAACTCTAGAAGCTTATAATAGGTAGTCGTCCGTTCTCATCTTACTTACAACAAGTTTCTCTCACCATTATTAATTTTAGGTGCCCAAATTCTTCTGTTCTTTCCATAGATCAATGTTGAGAAGTTTGCTAGAGCATTATTCCACAGATCTTGAATGATTATGTCTAAGCAATAAAATCTTCACAACTGAATTTGTTCTTGCTTCGACGGACTATGTGCCTCAGTAATTCGTACTTGGGCGTCGTTCGTAGTCAAGCTTAGTGGATCCGTAACCAGTTAGCGAGTTTAGTGGATCGCGGAGGCCATTCGTGGATTTCAGAATGTGTTCGTGGCTTAGTGAACAATACCGTTGGCGTGCCAGCGAATGCCGTAGATTAAAAAGGGTTTAAAGCCATAGATTCGGTAATTAACCTATTATAATCTTTATATTTCTTAGTGGATTCATCTATCGTATAGTTGGTTTCTGCTGCTTTTTTTATCCTAAGTTTGGAGTTCCTATGTAATCTTGTCCGTGTTATTTTAATTTTTCGACATTTATTTATTACATTTGAATTTGTTGGATATGTCGTGGCGTATATCTATTCACCCCCTCTACGGTAATTGATAGTATCTATGATAATCCTAGGGTTCCTCATAACCTCACTCCCTAGATCAGTTTTAATGGTTGAATCGCTAAGGTTTAACATTTTAGGTTGATGAAAGAGTCAATAGTCAATCAGCACGCCGCATACTTATAGAATATTTAAGTTTTTTAAATTTTTTTAAGGGGGGGGGAAAGGGGATTCACTAGTCATTGAAGAGAGAGAGAGAGAGAGAAAGATCTCTATCTATTTG
>NW_017891920.1:0-10967 GCF_001540865.1 Ananas comosus | reverse complement strand
TTCAGTTTCGACCCCGTTTGGTCACCGAAAGCTGTACCGAACTGTAATCTTTATCAGATAACTGTCGGATTTTATTTTTCACCTTCCGGGTGTCAGAATGGGCTGAAACTTTAAATATAGCCTCATAAAAATAATTCTAACTTATCCCCAAGTTTTCATAATTTTCTGACACTGTGTATTTTCTACTAATTTATCTGCCTCATTTCTCACAGAAAATTCTAAATCTTCTGTTTTCGCTTCGATTTCAGCACAGGTCATTCCCAACCTATATTTCACTTCTCTAAATCCAATAAAAATATTATCTCATACTATTTTTATTTATTTTCACTTTTACATTTAAAATCCGGTATGTTACATTCCACCGCAATCTCATCGGAACTATTTAAATGTACACCGTAACTTCATAGTTTTAGAAGTCCGGTACCTTACATCTTCGACACTCGATGTGGCGGCTGAGGAGGCTGAGCGAGAGCGCTGTTACACAGCTTTCACGAAGTTTATGAAGTTTCATCCTCCAACTTTCGACGGCGAGGTGATAGACCCTTGGGTCGTGGAGACTTGGCTAGCCACGATGGAGACATTGTTCGAGGACATCTACACCTTGGAACAGGACAAAGTGCACTTGGCCACTCATTGCTTTGAGAAAAGGGCTTGAGTGTGGTGGAGGAGGGTGAAGCAGGATCGATCTTCGAACCTTCCCCCGATCGATTGGGAGGAGTTTCGGGGGTTGATGTTCGCCGAATATTTTCCCGACAGTGACAAGAGGAAGATGCGGGAGACTTTTTGAAAGTTGAAGCAAGGTAGCCACAAAGTACGGGAGTATGAGCGGGAGTTCACACATCTCCTGAACTGTGTTCCGGATGTGGTGCGGACCGAGCAAGATAGGGCGAAGTGCTTTGTACGGGGACTCCGACCCGATATATTCCGGATGGTGCATGCCTTCAAGTTCCGCATCTTTGCGGAGGTGTTGGATCGTGCCCTATGGGTTGAGCACGGGAATTCTTGCGTGCGGAAGGAGCGCGAGGCATTCGAGAAGGACAAGGGAAAAATGACCCAACGGTGGTTCAGGAGGACAGTCTAGTTCCAAGAGGCCCCCGAAGTATCCTAAGGGACAGTCAAAGAACCGTGGACCCTTGAAGTGTGTGATCTGCAGCGGGGAGCATCGACCAATTAACTGCGAGCACAAGGCGGGACGGTGCTTCAGGTGTGGTTAGGCGGGACATATTGGACAGCTGTGCCCAGAGGGATCGTCGCCTGCCACATCTGTTGTATCCGCTCCGGTGACTCTGAGATAGTTTGGTGGAGCTCCGCCCGCCGCGATGTCTGTTGGGCGTGTATTGCCGCCACGACAATCTGAGGCGCCTCGACCGACTCCTAGTGGTCGGGTGTATGCGGCTCAAGTGGAGGAACCTGTGGAGGTTGTCGACCGCGATGTTGTGGCAGGTATGGTGCTAATTAACGATGTTCGGGCGCGAGTCTGTTAAGGATTTTATAGGTTGGCGAATTTCGTAAAGTTGGAAGTTGGTTGGAGTCTGGAAGAGATTGATGCGATGAAGTTTTGAAGAAAAGATTCAAATTGAAGACTAAGACTCATTCGGAAAGCTACACTAAGTCGTAGAAGAAAAGAACTCATTTGTACGGGAAGATCAATTAGAATATATTCAGAGGTCTTAGATGGTTACAAACTACTTTACTTGAACTTTTCTGTGTTCTGGGACCGGTCTTCAGAGTTCACAGAGACGGTTCCCTAAGAGTCCTCACTGACCATTGATGCAGACCGGGTCCT
The DNA here is from genome assembly GCF_001540865.1 of Ananas comosus. NCBI lineage: Eukaryota > Viridiplantae > Streptophyta > Magnoliopsida > Poales > Bromeliaceae > Ananas > Ananas comosus. The sequence goes on along the minus strand of NW_017891920.1, from coordinate 9,181 downwards.
GTGAATGAGAGACCCGGTTCCCGGAACCTTAAGTATGATCTGTCGCGCAGCAAGGGATCGGTCTCACCTTGAGAAGCCGGTTCCCGAAACGCTGTGATTTTGGGTCACGCAGCGAGGGACCGTTCCTCCACTTGAGAGACCGTCTCTGGACTAGTCCGTTCCTCGATGAAGCCGGTCTCTGAGGACGACACAGAGGTTTTAAAAAGAGTTTTGGGCCATCCTAGTCTAGCTTCTAGTCTTCAACAATATACAATAAAGCATTGGGTCCATTAAAAGTTTAAGGCTTTGAATTTCTACCTGATTCTTAAACCCTAAAACTAGTTATTCTTGTTCTTATGATTTGATTCTAATCACAAGTTTTCTAACAGGATCAAACAATCGACTTGTTCTTTGTTTTTACTGCGAGAAATCATACGAGAATCAAGTAATGTTTTGATTAAAGGTAGATCCTCATGCGTTATCCGGCATTCTAGAAGGCTTAATCACCCACAATCTTCAAATTTCTAAGAGCTCCGGAAAGATTCGACCGTGTGGAGTTCATGTGTAGCCGAGGAACGGCGACCGCTCAAGGAGTTGAGGCGTTGACGGCTGCAAGGAGATGCGTGGAGATGCGATTGAGATTCTATCGATCGAGATCGGCGAAGATCATTCATCTACTACGAGAAATTGGTAAATTGAGTCGTGTGTTTTGTCAAAAATCGACTTGTACTCATGTTTTCTTAGTGGATTGTTCTTGCGTGATTGGTCCGTGGTTTTTATTCCCGCGATTTTGGAGTTTTCCCCACGTTAAATCTTGCGGTGTGCTGTTTTCTTGCTCCCATTTTGTTTTATGTTGCTCGGAATTTTTGAGTTTGCCGTTTTTACACCTATTCACCCCACTCTTGCAGGTGTTAATTACCTTTTTGATCCTCGGGGATCATATTCTTACAAGTGTATCATAGAGCCGGTATATCGTTGTAATACATGGCTGAGAGGCGGTAACATACAATCGCCCCCGCTCTTCGATGGCAGCTAAACGTACGCTTATTGAGAAAGTCTGCTATGAGGCGTTTCTTTATTGGCTATCGACGAGCGGGTTTGGCAAGCCCATTGAATTCGGATGGAAACATCGCTACCGAAGTTTCGAGAATGTACCTACCGAAACCTAGAAATAAATGTGATCTGAAAGAGGAAAGAACTGAACTATCTTCGTTCAGCGGGAAAGGTATCCAAGTGCTTATTCAATGCTTTAAACAAACTGAATTTTCTCGGTCGGTCTCGGCGTGCGAAACCGCAAAGAGAGTTTGGACACTTGCGAGTTACACCCGAGGGTACAAGCTTGGTTAAGATTCAAAAAAATTGGCAAATGCTTACTAGTAATTTGGATTCCATTCGTATGGAAAGAACATGAATCTTTTACCGAGTAGCTATATCTCGTCTGCAAAACATTGTAAACGACGTGGTGGGACTAACTTGGCGACGAAAAATTCCCCTGATCCAAAATTGTTCGAAAAAATTTTGAGAAACCCTTCTCCGAACGATTCCGTCCTAAGGTTGGCAGCTATTGAACGGTCAAACATCCCTGGATGAACTCAAGTGTAGAAAATTAGTAGGCTGCTCTTCAACACTTATGAAATGAACTTTCACATCTAATTCGTTCTTCTCCAAGTCTTTTCTAAAAGCCTCAGGATGGTCTAAATACAAAAGGACGATGTCAGTTCAACCTCATCGCCATTCAGAGTCGGAGCAAAGCCTGGAGACTTTGAGAAAGCAACTAGCCACTTCTTACAAAGAATGTTCGTCGGAACTTTAGAAAGAAGTTTCCTCCCAAGTCTAATTTCCAAAGACCAAAAAAACAACAAATCTAAGGGGGTTCGTCTTTCCTTCCTCACTCATCAAATATCAGAAAGATCTGAGTAACTCTCAAAGGAACTCCACAAAACGAAAGAAAGCAGTGAAGGTCAAAATGTCAACTGCTACAAGTGTAAAGGGCTTTGGCCATATCGCTCTGACGTGTCCTATTATAAAAAGTAACGTTGAGGAAGAAAGCGGATGCAAGCTATTACTTTGGGACGACTCTCATCTGTAGATTCCACTTCGAGTGAAGCGGATGTAATGCCACAGCATCTAATTGCAGCAGGATTGCAACTTTCATTGTGTTTTAGCATCTGCTGACTCCGATCTCTTCGAAGTGAAGAGAAACATTGTTGTGTGGGGGTTGCCTAATTGGGAACAAACTAGATCCACACACTAAGAAACTTGAAACCACTGGGAAACAACTAAGGCCTTTTAGAGTTACTTCCCATATGGACTTTGATGGACCATCTTAAGGATGTCAAAGTTTGGTGGAGAAACGCTAAGTCTTGCTTATTGTCGATGATTTACTCGCTTGTATGTAGTCCTTCCTACGAGAAAAAAGCTGATACTTTAATTCTTTTTTCTGAAATCTGTCCTCCGTCTTAATGACTGAACGAAATGATATAAAATTTACGTCATCGAAGCGATCAAAAGGGGGAGAATTCGTAATCTAAAATTTGTGTTTCTGTGTTTCAATGGTATACAAACATGAATTCTCGTTCCCTAACACACAAAACGGAGTGGTTGAACCGGCAAGAAAAGGGTTTTACAGGAGATGGCTCGTGTTATGCCTTCATAGTAAGAAATTGCTTTACATGTTTTGGGCCGAGGCAGTTAGACACAGCTGTGCTAGTTATCAATCGGATTTATGTACGTCCGGGCACTTTGAATACGCCTTATGAACTTTGACTTGGTAGGAAACCGTAAACATTAAATATTTCGTGTTCTTCGGGAAGTAAATTTTTATCCTTCTGGATCGTGAAAATCTGGAAAATTTGACTCTCGCAGTGACGAAGCAATTTCTTGTTATCTTACTACAAGGTCGTGCTTATCGGTGCGTACAATTACGAAATCTAAAGAAAGGTGATATCAAAGGGGGGGAAGTCCTATCAATATAAAAGTAGATGAAGTTTCGTCTGTGAGTTCTTCTGTGAAGGTTCTTCTAAACTCTTTGATGAAAATGAGATGATAAGTGATTCACCGTTTGTATTGCCTGTGAAATGATGAAGTTTCTACAACTGATAATCCCATTCGCATCTTCTGAAAATATACAGTCAAATGATCAATCTGAGGCCAGCAAAACACCACGTCTGAAATTCCAGCATAATCTCCTGAGATTACCCCCCTGACAGAGTCAAGAGATCATCCTTTATCAAATGTTGATTGGGGGATCCTAATGTTGGTCGTGGCGAACCAGAAGTCAGGTTACAATGTGAATTTCATGTTATGTTTCTTTGATCGAGCCAAAAGGAATGTCGAGGAAGCTTTTGTGATAAATTTGGATAAAATGGCCATGCAAGAAGAACTGTCATTTGGTTCGGGCAATGGATGTATGGCATTGGTGCCCGTCCTGAGCAAGAAAACACATTATTGTACCAAATGGTCTGTTAAGAAATAAGAAAAATGAGGATGGTACTTATTGTGGCGGAACAAAAAAGACTTGTGGCTCAGGGGTACTCACAAATTGAGGAATAGACTTTGATGAAACCTTTTCTCCTGTTGCCCCGTCTTGAATCTATTCGTATCTTGTTCGCAGATTGCTTGCCATTTTTAAAATCAAACTCTTGTCAAAGGATGTCAAAAATGCGTTTCTAAATGGATTTTTAAAAAAGAGGAGTTTATGTTGAACAACCGAAAGGTTTTTAATTGACTCAAATTTCAAAATCAAGTTTTATTGATTGAAAAAGGCACTTTTATGGACTAAAACAAGCCCGCCAGCATGGTAACAAGCTTGAACAAATAACTTTTGGAAAGGGCTATAACCGAAGGGGGAGCGGATATGAACTCTCTTTGTAAAAACACCTGAAGGATAATTTCATAGTGGCACAAATATATATTGGATGACATAAGTTTTTGGGCTACTAAAGATAAGGATCCAGGCTGATTTTGCAAAGTTAAGACCAGCCGAGTTGAGATGTCGATGATGGGGAGGCCTTAATTATTTTCTTGGAGCATTCAGTTAAACAATCAAAAAGATTGAATTCATTGTGTCACAGACAAAAGTATGCACAAGGAACTGGTTAAGAATTTGGATTGGACAATGCAAAGGATTTTGACACTCCCAATGGTACAAGCAACAAAGATTGGATTGAATTCAGAATGTCAATAGTGTGGATTGAGAAACAATACAGAAGCCATATTGGTAGCCTATGTACTTGACTGCGGCAGCCAGATATTGCGGTTTAGTGTTGGAATTTGTGCTCGTTATTCAGCCTAAACCCTAGGAAGTACATCTGAAAGGCAGTTAAAGGATCATTCGTATGTTAAAGGAACAACGTTGGACTCTGGTATCCTATGGGAACATCTCTTGACCTATCGGCTACTCGATGCTGACTGGGCAGGCTCCTGCAGAATGATCGGAAAAGTACTAGTGGAGGCTTGTTTTTACATTGGGTACATTGTTGGATCGCTGGCAACAGTAAGAAAGCAAAATTGTATGCTCTTTCCATCTGCAGAAGCTGAATACATTGCGGCTGGAGTTTGCTCTACTTCAACCTTAAATTTGGATGAAAAGCTTACTGACGGCGACTATCGGATTCCTTCAGACCACTCTTACTATTCTGTGTGACAACACGAAGTGCAATTAATATTTTAAAAAACCCTGTGTTTACATTCTCTGAACAAAACATATTGAACTAAAGTATCATTTTTTTAAGAGAACTGGTTGAATCACACATCTTACAACTTGAATAATTTCGACCTGAAAATCACTTGCAGATATTTAAACCAAAACCTTTTGGATCAAAAAACGTTTTCTGGCATTAAGAAAGGCAATTGGTATGAACGCTTCAATCGAACAAAAAAAAGCTAGATATATACTAAGTGGGCCATGAAGTCATGTTCATGTTGGCATTTTTTTTTATGATTTTCGGGTGTTTGAGAGTTTGGTTGAATTTCTTGGCATAATTTGCTGTTTTGGCGAGATGAGTTGATCTGTGACTTTAAGTATTTCAGTATTTAATTTTGATTGATCCTGTCAGGTTACTCTCTATTGACCATATTTTTTGAAGCGATCAAATCATGAAATTCTGTTTAGCATATTGAATCAATTCAGCCCTCGTGCTTTGAAATTTGAATGTTGGAATGTTTGTTGATATTAGTTTTGAGATGAATAAATCTTTCTCTAATTTTTGAAAATAGCTATAATATTGTTGATCATTGAGGGTTGCAACTAATTAGGGGGAGTCTTTTCCAATTTAAGGCTATGAAAATTTCTGAAAATTCAAGATGTGGAAAGAGTACATCCTGCTGGGATGTGAAACTACCAACCACATGGAGGAAAAGAGCTACCACCCGGTCGTCCGGCAGTGTGTGCAGCTACCACACTTTGATTAAAACTATCTATGTAGACAAAAGGAAAGTACCTTAAGAAAGAGAAAAATGTAAGAATAGATGCCTCAAAGAGCTATACATCTTGTAGGTGATATAAGGTGGAATGTTCCATAAAAGATGCTCAAAAGAGCCACTCATGTCTCGAATAAATGTGGCATAATCAATTTGTCATGTTATGTTAATTTAGCAATTTGAGAACTATTTATATCATTTTCTTTAACAAAAATGATGGTAAAATGAATACTATATTCCTAGGATCTTGCATGATGTGTGGGATTTTTTATTTTATATGTATCGAGAATTCTCATTGATTTCGGGTCAAAAATTTTGAATTTTTGAATATTCCGCTGAAATTGAATTTTTCAAAATTCATATTATGAAATTTATTTAAAGTTTGTGGATGGAAATAGGTTATTTGTGAGTGAATGAGCATTATGGAATATCCTTAACATTTTTTTAAAATTTTTCGGCAAATTTAACATTTTAAATTTTCAGGTTCTGGGACCGTCCCAGACGGCAAGGGACCGGTCTCCGCCAGATCCCGATAAAAGGACTTATGCGTAGTGGTTTTTTGTAAATTTTTTTTTTTTTTTTTTTTTTTTTCCTTTTTTTTGGGCAAACTTGTTCTTTTTTTCGTTTCCAGAGTTCTCCCCTGCTCCCCTCTCTTGTCTTTTGAGTGGATTGCTCCCGATCTTCCTTGGTTTGCAGCTGATGTAGGTAAGATTTCGGATTTTGTTGGGCTTTATTTGTATATTCGCGAAATTAGGTTTTAATTTCATATTTTTTATAGTGTTCTGTTCAGAGATCTTGATGAAATGTGTTCTTTTAGGCTTCGATTGTATTTAGATCTGTTATTTTCATTTCTCTATGTGGTCATCTAAAAGTTTAAAGGCTTTGAATTTCTAACATGAATTCTAAACCCTAGAACTAGTTATTCTTGTCTTATGATTTCTTCTAATAACAAAGTTCTAACGATCAACAATCTGACTTGATTCTTTGTTTTTACTGCGAGAAATCATTACGAGAATCAAGTAGTGTTGATAAAGGTAATCCTCATAGCTTATGTGGCATTCTAGAAGCTTAATCACTCTAACAAATCTTCAATCTACAAGCTCGCGGAGAGATTCGACGTGTGGAAGTTCCATGGTGTACCGAGAATCGGTGGACGCTTCAAGAGTTGTAGCCGTTTGACGACTGCAAAGGTAGTTTCAGTGAGAATCGATTGGAGGATTCTTATCGATCGAGGAGCCGGCGAAGATCATCAGCTACGAGAAATTGGTAAAATTGAGTCGTGTGTTTTGTCAAAATCACTTGTAGCTCATGTTTTTAGTGGAGTTTCTTTGCGGATTGGTCCGTGGGTTTTCACGGCCGATTTGGGAGTTTTCGCTCACGTTAAATTTCTCGTGTGCTGTTTCTTTTCCGCTATTTTGTTTTATTTGCATCGAATTTTTGAGTTTGCCGTTTTTAACACTCATTACGCCCCCTCCAGGTGTTAATTAGCCTTTAGATCGCTCGGGATCGCATATCTTACAAGTGGTTATCGAGCCGGATATAAGTGAATACATCTTGGCTGAGGCGGTAACCGATCAATCACCCCGCTCTCCGATGGCACTAACTAACGCTATTGAAAGTCCGTAGAAGGCGTTTCTTATTGCTATCGACGAGCGGTTTGCAAGCCATTGGAATTCGGATGGACACTCCTAAACCGAGTTGTCGAGAAATGTTACGTATCCGAAACCGTAGAATAAATGGACGGAAAGAGGAAAATGATAACTATCTTCGTTCAACGGGAAAAGGTATCAATGCTTTTATTCACTGCTTTAAATCAAACTGAATTTTCGCTCGTTCTCGCGTGCGACAACCGGCAAAGAGATTTGGGACACTTTGCGAGTTACACAACGAGGTGTCAACTTGTTAAGATCAAAAATTGAAAATGCTTACTAGTAGATTTGATTCCATTCGTATGGAAGAACATGAATCTTTTACCGAGTAGCTATACTCGTCTGCAAGACATTAGTATAACACCGTGTGCTAACTTGGCGATTGAAAATCCCGTATTCCAATAATTGTCGAAAAAATTTTTGAGAACCCCTTCCCGACGACATTCCGTCCTAACTCGGTTGCAGCTATTGAAAGCGGTCCAAACATCCTGATGAACTCCAAGGTATAAAGAAAAAATTAGTAGTGCTCTTCAAACTTAATGAAATGACTTTTGCCATCTAATTCGCTTCTCTCAAGTCTTTCTAAAGCCTCAGGATGGCTCTAAAATCAACAAAAGGAGAGTCACTTCAACCTCATAGATTCAGGTCGGAGCAAAGCCTGGAGGACTTTGAAAAGCAACTAGCACTTCTTACAAAGAAAAGATGTTTCGTCGGAACTTTAACAAGAAAGTTCCTCCAATACTTCTTCCAAGACAACAAGAATCTAAAGGGGGTTCGTCTTCTTCGCTCTCATACAAATACATGAAAATCTGATAACTTCAAAGCGACCCACACAAAAGAACGAAAAGCATGAAGGTCCAAATTCAATGCTACAAGTGAGAAGCGCTTTGCCATATCGAATCTGACTGTTCCTAATAAAAATCGTTGAGAAGAAAGGCGAATGCAAGCTATTACTGGACGACTCCTCATCTGACGATTCCACTTCGATGTGAAGTAGGATTAAATGCCACACGCACTAATGCACAGGTATTCACAACTTTTTCATGTGTTTAGTCATCTGCTGACTGCATCTCTATAAATCTATACAAGAGAAGTCATCTTCGGCGATTCATCAAGATGAAGAATCGGACGAAGATGAGCAATGGTCGCGAGCAATATCAACAACTTGGTTGTTGAATCAAAGAAGATGCTAAACATAAACAAGAGACTTGCGGCGAAAGCCTTACATGAGTTGGAACAAGAAAAACTTCAAAGTTGGCCTCTCTATACAAAGTGATTTAGTAACAAGAGAGAGATTAGTTTGACAAAGGCCTATAATCATTTGTATGAGAAGTTCATTATACTTGAAAAGGAAAAAGAGACACAAGTGGAGAATATCCACTTTTCTACCAAGCAATACTCAAGGACAGAGAAGCAAATATTGAATAACAGAGAATTATTCAACTAACAGTCAGATTGAACCAATTCGTTGGATCAAGTAAAACGTCGACAAGATGCTGACTTGTCAAACAAACAAACTGGACTTGATACGAAACGACCTATGTTGACTAAGCAACATAGAAAGATGGCGGAGATTTAAACTGGCTGTCCTAAGTCTTGTAGTTGTCCTTCCCCTCCTCAAAAATAATCTGACTAACAAAGCCTTGTCATATTTGTGGTGCTTTTAGGACACATAAAGAAGTCTCGGCACACAAAGGAAACAGCTAATAACACCCTAGACTTGAATCAAAGAACCTATCACTTATGAAAAAATATCCTTAAATCAAGAGGGAAGTCAACTTGGACCCAAAGAAGGTATATAAGAGAACGAACATGGACACCAACGCTCTCCGAATCAAAGCAAAATAGCGTGGAAACCAAAGAAGGAGGATAGAAGAAGAAGTCAATTCCAATCGTCGATCAGACCACGATCAACAAAAAGCAAGCGATACTGACACAGCCCAAACACGTTAAGGTTTGGGTGCGCAAAGGTGAATCTCTTCGCCATGCTAAGTCATTCAACACTTCGCTTCATGGCTTACGATAACTCATCAATGGTATCTGGATAGGCCTGTTCTCGCGATCACATATATGACCGGAGATAAAATTGGTTTACTCTTTGACCAAATCTCCGAGACTTGTTTGTTTTTGGG
>NW_017891919.1:7867-10975 GCF_001540865.1 Ananas comosus | reverse complement strand
GGATTAGAATTTTTAGGATAGGTAAATAAAAAATATATATTAATTGAAAAAATATATTTTGTAATTAAGAAATATATGTGCGGGTACCCGTAGGTACCCGCAGGTTACCCAAAATGTCTACTGCTTAATGGGTACCCACCTGTTTTACCCATAATTTTTTGAGTTGGAAAAGTTCGTATCCATACTCGCAAATTTATGGGCAACCCGTGGGTACCCGTGGGTTTGGATCAAGATTGTCAGGTTTATCCACACCCCTCATTTTTAAATAAAAAAAAACTGGCCTATCTCTACCCTCCATGCACCTACACCCTCTTTTGCGTGGGTTCCACTCCCCAACCCCAACCCCTACTCCTGCTTCCCTTCCCGCCACCTGGATCAAACTCTCTTTTCATTATATGTAATAGATGTAACAGATAGATTGTGACTTTGTGTTAAAATATTTTCCATTCTAGTGACATCGAGTTAAACTATGTGAAATAATTATTATTTTTAATAATTTAAACTATGTGCCGGTCACTAGTTTCACTATTAGATATGTATAATAAAATATAATATAATGTATTTTTTTACTAAATAGTATAATATTTGTTCAAATAGTATAATTCTTTTTACCGACCATCCCTGGCGCAAGTTGTAAAGCGCTTAGTAGTTGATACTCGAGATCCCAAGTTTGAAGCCTAGCTGTTTCACATTTTCAACTAAGTTTATTTTTAAAAGAAATAAACAAATTTTAAAATAATGCAACATCCTCTCTGTCGTCATCGTCTCCAACTTTGAGGAACTTCAAGCAAAAGTTCACCGTCTTCTTAACGCTCGTGAGGAACACCATAATGTGGACATGACGGAGGAGTTGGTGTGGAGGCGGCGGAGCTTGTATGAGCGCTTGAGGTTGCAGTCGACGATAGAGACATGGGCCCGCGAGGAATGGGCAGAAAAAGGATGTTTACGACTGACGATTTTTTAAATTTCGATCCGAATTTATAAAAATAAAAAATAATCTAGTTTTACAAAAATGTAAAACCATATATATATATAGAGAGAGCGAGAGCAGGGCTGTCATGCTATTGGGAGAACAACACCTCTTGTGCTTCTAATTTCTAACCATCAATCAATTTTGATAGATGATTAGAATAAGAGAGAGAAGAAAAATTAGGAAGAAATTTAAAGAGAAGAAAAATTAAGACACCAAATTTCTTTCTAATTTTTTTCCTTTTTCTTACCCTAACCACCATTAAAATTGATGAATAATTAGTAAATTAGAAGTATAAGGATTGCCGTACTCCTAATAGTATAGTAGCCATACTATATATATATATAGAGAGAGAGAGAGAGAGAGAGAGAGAGAGTTGGGCTAGAATACTATTGATAGAAAAAGATATTTTTTGCTATCAAGTTTTTAGCCTTTAAATCAATTCCGTTCATTATTTCTAACCATTTGATTAAATATTATAATCCAGTGGGGATTACTCAACCCTAGGGGGACCACTCAATTATAAGGGACTAATATCATCATAACCCTACAATTTTTTATCCAAGGGTTAAAATCTTGATAGCAAAAATGATCATTTGCCATCAATAGTATTCCAGCATAGATCTCTCTCTCTTTCGTCTCTCTCTTTTATCTCTCTATATTAAGTATAATTCTTATAGTATATATATATATATATATAAAATATACTAATGCCTAAATATAAAGCCCAATCCAACTAAAAATAAAAAAATTACTCTACTCAACCCACCCCATCCAGCCCGTTTAGCCTGATTACAAACAGAAAAAAAAAAAGAAAAATCGATTACCATCTCCCCTTCTCTCCTCACTCAATCCACTGAAATTTTAGATGAAGAGCCCTTCCCTCTCCTCCTCCTCCGCCACCGCAGCAACGAGGTAGAGTTCCGGCGGTTGCTAAATACTTAAATAAGTGTTGGTAAATTAGCAGCACGCTTTTTAGCTGATAGCGACACTTTTTAACTGTCACTATATACCTAGCGACCCCACATATAGCAACACTTTTTAAAAGTGTCGGTAATTTAGTCAGCAGCATTTTTTTTGACCTGTACCTATATTTAAAAGTGTCACTATAGACCGTTTTTGTTGTAATGATATCATTTACCTTACGATCAAAAGCTCACAAAATTGACAATTTTTAACGGCCGGTATGAGATATTTGCTAGTTTAACGGTGAAAAAAAATCATATATATATAGATCGTACTCATAAGTTGTTTTCGATGATAGAACTTCCGAATCGACGATCGTACCGTTAAATATTATCTAGAGCATTTAAAACTTCTAGAAATCAAATTTTATAATTTTTCGATATCATTTACCTTACGATCAAAAGCTCACAAAATTGACAATTTTTAACGGCCGGTATAAGATATTTGCTAGTTTAACGGTGAAAAAGAATCGGAATAGGTTGAATTTTTGATAGAAAATTCTATTCACTACCTAAATAAAGATCAATAACTCCGATCTTAAATTGAAGGATCCGATCATCCATATTTAGGATATCGTTCGATTTTAACCATTCATTTTATACCCGCTTGATTAACTTTATAATGGTTTTGAAAAATTACGAAATTTATTTTCTAAAAGTTTTAAATACTCTAGATCATGTTTAACGGTATGGATCGTCGATTCGAAAAGCCCAACATCGAAAACAACTTATGAGTACGAAGGGCTCTATACTCATAAGAGTATAGTAGTCCTACTCTCTCTCTCTCTCTCTCTCTCTATATATATATATATATAGAGAGAGAGAGAAAGCTAGGCTTGAATACTATTGATAGCAAAATACCTTTTTTACAATCAAGTTTTTAACCTTTGGATCAATTACTTTCATCATTTCTAACCATTGGATTAAATATTATAATCCAGTTGAGACCACTCAACCTTAGAAGTGTCACTCAACCCTGAAGGACTAATATCATCCTAATCTTACAATTTTTCATTTAAGGGTTAAAAACTTAATAGAAAAAAAAAATTGCTATCAATAGTATTCCAGTCTAACTCTCTCTCTCTCTCTCTCTCTTCTCTCTCTCTCTCTCTCTCTCTCTCTCTCTCTCTCTCTCTCTCTCTCTCTCTATATATATATATATATATATATATA
>NW_017891919.1:0-6554 GCF_001540865.1 Ananas comosus | reverse complement strand
ATCACTAGCCAAATGATGTCAAAAAATTATGAAATTTAATTTCCAAATACTTTTAATAGTGTAGATCAAGTCTAACGGAGCCGATCGTCGATTTGGAAGCCGCATCATTGAAAACAACTTGGTAGCACGGAGGCCTCCGTGCCACCGATAGTATACCAGCCTAGCTCTATATATATATATAGACACGCACACAAAAAGGCTTAAAGTTTTATACGAGTCGCATTGCGCAAACACCTTCACTAGCTATATATTCATGATAACTCAGGGGATCACAAACATATATTTCCCATGTAAGCATGACATAAGTGACACCTCCAGCATATTGGATAGTTATGGACACACAAGTGTGGGATGTTCTTGGCAATGACATGAGATGCTACAAACACACACACCCCTTTCCCAATGGAGCAATTGAAAACCACAACTAGTGATGGACATTTAAGTTCCTTTTTAATTAGAAGATTTTTCTTCCCACTTAATTTTAGAGTTTAGATCAGAAGCAGGACATACTAACAAATTATTATACGGGAGTTCTATTCTGATTGTATATCTTACTTTAAGTAAAACTTTTAACTAGTTGGATCACAATTTTTGGTTACTTACGGAACTATCAATGGAACAGAAAAAAGTGCAACGCATGATTAGGATGGAGCTTTCACGAAATAGTTTGTTAGCGTGCTTTTTGTCCCACACTACAACAAAAACGGTCTATAGCGACACTTTTAAATGTAGGTACATGTCAAAAAAGTGCTGCTAGCTAAAATTACCGACACTTTTAAAAAGTGTTGCTATATGTGGGGTCGCTAGGTATATAGTGACAGTTAAAGAGTGTCGTTATAACCTAAAAGAGTGCTGCTAATTTACCAACACTTATTTAAGCATTTAGCAACCGCCGAAACTCTATCTCGTTGGCTGCGATGGCGGAGGAGGATGACAATAAAGGCTCTTCGTCTAGAATTTCAGTGGATTGAGTGTAGAGAGAAGAAAAGATGGTAATTGATTTTTCTTTTTTTTTTCTTTTCTGTTTGTAATCGGGCCAAATGGACTGGGTGTGGTGGGTTGAGTAGAGTAATCTTTTATTTTTGGTTGGATTGGGCTTTATATTTAGGCATTAGTAGATGTGTTTTTAAGTTTTAGCATAAATGGAACACTTGCTCAAAAGTGTTCCAAACATGTGTCCCTATAACCTAATTCTGTTGTAGTGCCACTATTATTTTGGCTCTCAAAGTAGCGTGATCATACACGTAATCACAATTACGGCTCCACGAACTAAATGTAATCATCTAGCAATTTCATAATGTTCAATTAATTAATTAACTACTTGTATCTCTTCTTATCCATCCATGTGGTTTAGATAAAGGAAAGATATTGAAAGGTTTGAAGAACATTTTGTAGCTCTTGCTATATCTGGATGTGCTCAAACTACACTTGTAGTGAAAAAACAACTATGTCTCTTTCCAATTTTCTTTAGTCCATCAATGGAAGATATATATCCTACAATGAATGGATGGCTTAATATTTTCAATTGTTAGTAAAGATTTTTTTTTTTTTTTTTTTTTTTTTTGAGAAAAAAGTAGCACGCTACCCGCTTCATTCATTAAAATGATGAACTCAGCTACAGGGGTGAGGCAACATGGCCTCGGGGTTATCTGGATTTTGTTAAATGTGAGAATGGGTCTACAATTTTGATGCTTCGCTATCAAGAGGTCACGGGAGTAGTCTATGCTTACGACAAAATTTGGTTGTGAGAATTTTGAGTCTACATATTCAGTGATCAGAGTCAATCAATTTGACTAGCAATAGCCACGAGAACTGGGAGGGTTTGGAAAATATTGTCCAGGTCGTGATAAGAGAACACGAGATATATTGGGGATGATTATTATTCGTTGATGCTTCGGTCATCAAGCATGCAATTACATCAGAATCATTTATCCGATGCTGCATCACATGTATATTCGGTTTGGGGTTTGATTNAAAAAAAAAAAAAAAAAAAAAGAAAAAGAAAAAAAAAGAGAAGGAATTTAGTAGCTATGCTTTACCTTATACACATTTGATAGAGATAAAACCAAAATTACTTTTTTTTTACACTTGTAGTCATTGTATAAGTTCTGGTAGAAAATAGTATAAGTAAAGTTTGCATGATGAAAACTATAACCTTGGTGAAAATTGATACTTCTGCTTTTCTAAGTTGGTTATGTGGTAGAAAAAGATAAATGATAAATGTGGATTAAACTAAACCAGACTAACCAGTAGAATTCTTAGCTGTAAGGCACAAAAAAGGCTTGATGGTTGGACCAGTCTCACCCACATCAGATAGAAAAATGATTCTGATTAGAATATATATGAGACGTATATACTAGTAATAATAATTGGACTTAAGCATTTTGGGCCCGTGGTTTGAACATAACGAGTTATTATTATTAGCAGGTCGGATCGTTACAAATGGTATCAGAGCCAGCTTACCAGTCGGAAATGTGAGAGCTATGCGGGACAAAGTGTTACACCATCGGATTTGATGGGAGCCACCTCTTGAACCCGTCCGTAGGAGTCAAGATTTCTAGAATCTTACATTGCCTGGTAATTCTAATCTGCATATGTGATCTGGTTTGGACCCAATGAGGACGTCAGGGTCTAAACAAGAAGAGTTTGTAACGTTGATTCTGAAAATGATTCTGATTAAAATATATATGAGGTCTATATACTAGTAATAATAACTAGGGTTAAATATTTTGAGCCGATAGTTTGGATCCAACGAGTTATTAGTATTAGCGGATCGGATAGTTATAATTTTTAAAAAAATAAAAAAAATAAACGAAATGAGTAACATGCTCCTTCCTCCGAAGTGAGTCAAAAGAGAAGGCACCGGAAGGAAAAATTTGGGATTATGAATTTGCACCCGGCAGGGGACTCAATCACTCTGGGTTAGGATCGATATAGGAGGGGACCAAGCTTCTAGTTTTGAAAACAAACAAAATATGTGTTTATCTAATAGATTTAGTGCTTAGATATTACTAGTGAGGTTACCGGTGCATCGCGACGATTAATTCCATAGAAACAAATGAATAAAAAAAAGAGCAAACAACTGACGAATTTCAAATTGCACGGCCCTTCTCGAACAACAAGTATACTGTAAATCGAACAGATGAAATGATGCAGGAGTCATTTCCCGAAAAATAGATCGTACGCAAGTGACTTCCACTGTAAACAAATTCAAACTGTAAATCACTTACAGAAAACCAAAATCGAAACTAAAACAAAAACCAAAACCAAAATCAAAACCAAAACTTTTGATGAGATTTATAGATGCTTCCAATGCAATCTAGCAAGGGATAAGGCAGTGACACTTTTGTATACACATGAGAGGATTCAATGCATTAATTATGGGGTACCCAAATCTTGGGCATCTAATAAAAAGGGGACACATGCATTGCACACCACTCATCCCCCACTGTTTGTTACTTGTTCCCACTAATGCACCAGCACAACTTGCATGGCCCCCCTCCCTTGTCTTGTCTCTCTCTAGGTTGATTTCCTCATGACCCATTTTATTTTAATTGATAATTAATTGTAGAAATAAAATAAAAAAAAGAGAAAGAAAAAGATAATGCACCATAAAAGGTCAATTGTGTATACAGAGACTTTCTGAACTTTCATCTGTTTTGATTCAGACTACTTCAATCGCACGAATCTGAATTTTGTTTAAAAAAAATTTGCGATTGTATTAGTTCTTTCAATTGAAAAGCGAATAGCGTCTGTTATGTCATTCAGAACAACTGTTGATTTATTGAAATTGTAACGCCCCCGTAAAACTGATTTCAATCGGTTTATATGAGGCCTACACGCTAGTATCAGTATCCCATTCGATGTGGGACTATTGGGGGGTTACAAACTCTCCATATTTAGACTCTGACGTCCTCGTCGGGTCCAAACCAGATCACAGACAATTACCAGGCGATGTGAGATTCTAGAGGTGACTCCTACGGGTTCAAGATGTGGCTGCCACCAAACTCGTTGGTGTAGCACTTTGTCCCGCATAGCACTTAGTTCTCACACTTCCAGCTGATATTCGTCTCTGATACCAATTGCAACGACCCGACCCGCTAGCAACAATAACTCGTTTGACCCAAACCACCAGCCCAAAATGCTTAAGCCCAGTTATTATTATTAGCGTGTAGATCTCATATAAACCGATCGAAATCAGTATCCCATCCAATGTGGGACTATTGGAGCGTTACAGAAATCTCCATTTTGATTGATTTAAAATGAATTAGAATAAGTGAAAGCTGAGAAGGTGTTGTTTTGTTAGTAAATAACAAAAGATTGAGTGGTTATTAGTGGTTGTTAAAGTTGAAGAAATTATTGATGAAACCAAAAGTACTTCATAGCATTATTGAGGCTTTTTTGAAATGTTTTTTTTCCTCTTTTTTAAGTAAATTTCAATTAACCCAATGTAGTTTAGTAAATTTATATTTTACCATCTTATAATTTTATATTTTTATTATATTTAAGGATCTGTCATTAAATTAGTTAGTAAAATATTATATTTTACAGCTCACATGATGATTAAGTGCCTACTATAAATTTTATAAAAACTTATACATAGTTAGTATACTGTAGCATTTTGCTATCCTATCATCTACAAATTTTCTATAGAAGAATAAAAAATAAAACCACAACAAAATAAAGTAAATTTTTTAAAATCATAAAAAGGAAAAAATAATAATTAAATGTATTTTGTGAGAGTAAGACACATGTAGGGGAACACCTGGTACACCATGAGCTTGTCAGAGTTGGCATGGGCATTCAATTTTTGCAGCTTTTTGTTGTGAGAACCATCTACAAATTGGAAAGATAATGATGTATTTTGTAGAAGAAAAATATTTTAGAAAATATTTGATTTTTATAACCAAGCTAAAAATTTTTAATTTGACTATAGCATTTTAGACAGTGACGAGCAAAGCTACATGATTTAAACCTAATGTGCAAGTTTTTTTTATATGTTAACAACCAATGTAATAAAATTTTTGTTTTATCTTCATATTATTTTAGGACATTTCTTGTGGAACTAAAAAAAAGAAAGGCTAAATTACAGAAAATTTTCATGTCAAAATTTAATTTTTTACCCCTTTTTTTTGTCATTTAAAAACTTACATTTTGCCTTCTTGTAAAATAAAAAATATTAATTTCATCTCCTATCATTAGTGATCCGTTAGGATTCCATTATAAAATATTTTTTTATGCCAAAAATATCATCCGCCTACTCTACTGCGCTTCACCCTCTTCCACCTCGCTGTCTCGCCGCCTCGCCCTCCTCCACTGCCTCGGTCTGGCTCACATCTTCGTTCGCGTCCACAAACACCTCCTCGTCCTCCTCCGCCACCTCGCCTTCGCCTTCGTTGCCCTTACCCACCTCTCCATCCACACCCACCTCGATTTCCTCCCTACTGTCGCCGAAATGGAGGGGCGACGAGAGTGCATGAGGAGAAGAGGAGCAGGTGGAGAAGAAAATGGAGAGGAATCACAGCCGATCGAGAAGGCGGATGAGCAAGATGAAAGAGGAAACGAAAATGGTGAGGGACAAAATGATAATTTTATCATCACAGTTCACATCGTACTCCTCCGTGAATATTTTTTATTTTATAAAAAAAAAATATATAAATTTTTTAAATAATAAAAGAAAAAGTAAAAAAATTAAATTTTTACAGAAAAATTTGATACAATTTAGCTAAAAGAAAATAAAATGTGTGTTTCTTAGGATAGATGACAAATGAAAAAGGAGCATTTATGATTTTTTGTTGTGCTTCATTGCAATAAATCTTTTAACTGTTCTTGTTGTACTAATTTGTCTTCTCCATATTAACCTCATTTATCTCATAGAGAGACAAAAAAAAAAAATCTAAAAAGTATTAGTCCCATCAAACAGTGTGGTATCTTCAATCAATTAACTTATTTTTTTAAATTTCACTCATTTCATCCTAATTTTTTTTAAAAAAAATAATTAGATAGACATAAATGTTGTGGTGTAGTGGCTAACTCATAACAATTTTATAATTAGTTAGGGAGTATTTCGTCGTAAAAAAATTTATTTGGAGAGAAAATATTAGCTTTATTATCCATTTTGAAGATATGAGAAAAGTTTAATAAATAGGCATGAGTTTAAATTCTCGAAAAAATAATTTCCTTTGAAATTATCCGAAATCTTTCGTGAAAAGATCCAAAACCTATCCTACGACTAGATAATGAATCTGTCTGATAATATACTAGTTATTGGTAAGATCAATAATTTTATTTTTGCCGGACTCGGAGGCCTCAGCTGCCTCCACCCTGTGCGCTTTATTCATCTTGCTTTATAAATAAAGCAGATAGCTCGCTACCTATTTCTCAAAAAAAAATAATTTTATTCTTGCTTAACTTGATTTTCAGCCAAATTAGAATTGCGTCGATCCAAACACTCGCTAAGGATCTGTCTTAGATTAACTTGGTGAGAGTAGAAATACTAATTTTGTCGTAGCAATTAGGGATGTCAATGGGTACGGATACCTGAAATTTTATCC
>NW_017891918.1:0-10976 GCF_001540865.1 Ananas comosus | reverse complement strand
TTCAGGCTCTGGGACTGGTCCCAGGCAGGAGAGACCGGTCCCTCCGCCAGACCCAATAAAAGGTTTTTTGCGCGATCTGTTTTGTACGCGTTTCTTTTTTCTCCTGCTTTCCTCCGTTGCGCTTATCTTGTCTCCAGATCAGAGTTTCTTCACGTTCTTCCTTGGTTTGCACTGATTTTAGGTATGATTTTTCGATCTTGTTGCTTTTATATCATATACTCCAAAAATATGTTTTGATTCAGATTTTTTGATGATTGTTCTAGAGATCTTGCTGATTATACACTTTTATGCTTCGATCTTGTTCTTAGAACTGTTGCTTTCATCTTTTCTTGCATTTCTTCATCTTTTGGTTCATTTTTGTTTTTTTTTTTCATGATCTTAAGGCGTGCCCAGATCCGCCATATGTCTACACATATAAGACGTCTACAATAAAGCGGAAGTAAAAGCAAGAAATAAAACAAATAGAATAATAACAACTAACGATATCAGAGCGAGCAAAGTTCTATCATCTAAACCAGAGTAAAGGAAATATACCAAGACGAAGAAAGTAAAACATAAGGTGATACAATACTAACTCCTCAAAAGAAATACCAAGATCCAAAAGAAAAGTGGTCTCTATACATATACGGGTACAACTCTCAACCTCTCACAAAATAAAATATCGAGAGGTAGACCACCTAAACTCGTCTCTAGCTGAAGGGCTAACTCGAAGCGACGCCCTTCCCACGGTCCCTAGCCTCTCCCGGCGTGGAAGGCTCTGAAAGAAAACATAAAACAGAGGGCGTGAGAACTATAATTTATAGTTCCCAGTGGGCAATTACTAACCTCAGCTCAATGCACTACTAGGCCCCAAAAGAAAAGGGTAAGTAACGACAATAATAATAAGCGATAAAGAGCGTGTACAATAACTGCTGAAAGAAAGCATATATGAAATGCTATTTTGCTATGTCTCAAGTAAGCATGATGTAAGTATGATGTAAGTATGATGTACATCTACTCTAGCATAAACAAGTACGTCCGATGGCAACAAGTAAACGCTACTGTCCAAAATGTCATGCATAAAGAATGAGCTCTATCATGCGACCGAGTATACTATGACACAATGAATGAAACAGGCAAGTATACTACATATATCCCAATGCTATGTCATGAGCGTGTCAAGTAACCCAACTACTAAGCCTATCTAGCAGTGATTATTCATTCTTAACACCGTGTCGATTTTCATTTCCAATTAAGGACCTACCAAAGGTAGTCCAGCTTGTGCCGCCTAAGTGCCTGTGGTAGCCCGACATCCCTACTCTTGGAATATGTCTGTCCCACTCGACCCCGTAGGCTTCTTAATATCGCACGAGCGAATATAAGTCGCGTAGGCTAACTCCGGAGTGCTGGCTTGTAGGGAGCGACCCTCACAAGCATGTGCGAATGAGCACAAATGGCAAGCAAGCAAGGTCAAAGTCTCAAGTACTCTACTCTCATGCCTCTCACATGGCAAGGTCACTAGTATCCCAAGGATCTAGTCCAAAGTCTCAAAGTGACGCTCCAACGCACACACTTGCTTAGTGCCTCTTTATGACACTTAAGCATCACAACTAATCATGCCCAATTCATGTTCCATATTTCAATTAAAACAATACTAGCTAGGTTCACTTTGGCCCGGGCCCAATGCTTCTTTATGACATTGGCCCAATCTCTCAAATAGTCTAAGTCCTCAAGCCTCTCTAGGCTTCCAAAAATTCCTAATGTCACAATTGGCAAATAAGCTAAATGCATGAAAGCAAGGTTCATTTTCATAGTAGGGATCTTAGCTTCATACCTCAACCAGAATACTATATCACACATGCATGCTCTCTACTACATAGAGGCCTAAAATTTTACTATATGCAACATAAGCATTTTAAGTATTCTAAAATTCACAATAAATACATATAACAAGAATATGCATGCTTTTTCATTTTATAACACTTAAATCATCAACAATGAGATTTTCTCATTGAGTGGCTAGGTCAAACCCACCGAACCGTCGCGTGCTCCTTCGATTCGCCGAACGGAGTTGTCCACGAGTCTCAAAATACCCTAAAAGTATTGAGCGAAGAGATACACGGGTATTACGATCAACTATAAGATCAAACTTTAACAAACTTGGCAAAAGGGCTAAAACTCACCTAATGTGTGGAAAATCTCTCTCAAGCTCCAAAAGAGAGCTAAATCCCTTCCAATCCAAGCCCAAGGAAGGTTCAAATCCAATCAATCTAGCCTCAAAAGCCGTAAATCAAAAAGCCCCAAAAATCAACCCTAATATCCATTCTAGGGTTCCATATGGTAAAACCTACCAAATCAAGGATCAAAGGGTAGAATTCAAGTACTAACCTCCCAAGATGCCTCCAAACAAGCTCCAAATCTTCTAGGGTTGAAGATTGGTCCACCACCAAGCTCTACAAGCAAGCTCCAAGCCAAGCAAGGGTGGAAAAGAGAGAAAGGGGTTGAGCTCCAAGCTCCCTCAAGCAAGCTTCTCTTCTTCTTCTCCTCCTTCTTCTTCTTCTTCTCTCTCAAGAAGGTGTAGGGTGAGGGTGAGAAATGAGGAGGGAAGAGAGGGAAATGGCTAATAAGCCCATCTAGTGTAATAAAATCCGGAGAGGCCCCTCAAAAACTCAAATTTACATCAGCCCGAACTGGGCAGTTTTCGCCCAGAGGGACCGGTCTCTCCCCAGCAGGGATCGGTCTCTCGCTGCGAACCCGAAAAACCAACGTTCGGGAACCGGTCTCTCCCTTTCGGGGACCGGTCTCTCACTGTGTAGGCGCGCTCGGGAATCGGTCTCGCCTGCCAGGGACCGGTTGCCTCAAGGCTGCCGCAACACTGCTCACTGGGGGACCAGTCTCTCCTTTTAGGGACCGGTCACCGAGAGTAAAAACTCTCAGGACTTGTCCAGAATTCTAGTTTTGAACTTTTTAGGTCGGAAAACATTCTACAACCCTCCACCAAGTGTGGAAAAGCTCGAAATACATCCAAAAACTCGAACCTCGCAATTTGCAAAGGTCCAGTGTGCTACATTCACCCCTCCTAAAAGGGAGTTTCGTCCGCGAAACAGATGACAAGTACCTCAAGCCTCCATCTGAAAAAGATGGGGATAGCGCTCCCTCAGTGCGCTCTCCAGCTCCCAAGTGGCCTCGCGCTCGTCGTGGTTGCTCCAAAGCACCTTCACGTATGGAATCTCACGGTTCCGCAATCGTTTTACCTTGCGAGCCAAAATCCTCAAAGGTTGCTCCTCAAAGCTCAAGTCCTCCCTCAGCTCCCGAGCGATGCGAACCTTGTCCTCTGCTTCCTGGAGCACATCTGGGCCTAAAGCCAATCTCTCGCCAACTTCACTCTAATAAAGTGGCGATCTACACTTCCGTCCATATAGTGCCTCGAACGGTGCCATCTTGATGCTTGTTTGATAGCTGTTGTTATAAGCAAACTCTGCCATCGGTAGATGCTGCGACCATCCTCCCTGGAAGTCAATCACACAGGCTCGAAGCATGTCCTTGAGGGTCTGTATTGTACGCTCCGACTGCCCATCGCTCTGGGGGTGGAAGGCAGTGCTGAAATCCAAGCGCGTACCCAAAGCATCCTGTAAGCTTCTCCAAAAATGGGATACAAAACGGGGGTCTCGATCCGATACTATAGAAGTAGGTACCCCGTGTAATCGCACAATCTCGTCCAAATAAACTTGTGCGAGTCTCCCACCAGTCCATGTAGTGTGGATAGGTATGAAATGTGCCGATTTCGTCAATCTATCCACGATCACCCAAATAGCATCATGCCCGGCCTGTGAGCGAGGCAATCCCATCACAAAATCCATGGTGATCTTTTCCTACTTCCACACTAGAATCGGTAGGCTCTGCAGCTTCCCCGCAGGAACTCGGTGCTCAGCCTTCACCTGTTGGCAAGTTAAACATCTAGCAACGAACTCACCAACATCCTTTTTCATCCCGGGCCACCAATAAATCAACTTCAACTCCTTGTACATCTTGGTGCCTCCCGGATGCAAAGCATACGGTGCTCGATGTGCTTCTTGAAGAATATCCTCTTTAATACCCAAGTCCGCCGGTACACAAAGTCGTCCGCGGAAACGCATCAATCCATCACCGTCTAAAGTGAAGTCACCGGTGGAACCATCAACCATCTTAGCTCGAATCTTTCTCAACTCCGAGTCGGAAGCTTGCTTTTCTTTAATCCTTTCCAAAAGTGTAGGTTGCACCACCAAAGTCATCAGTCTCAAAGGTGTATCAGGAGCCACCACCTCCAACTCCAACCGCTTCATCTGCTCGATCAACGGCGGTTGAGTAACCACAAGCATCGCTATGTTCTCAGTCGATTTCCTACTTAGCGCATCCGCCACCACGTTAGCCTTGCCCGGGTGGTAAAGTATCGTCAAATCATAATCCTTGAGTAGCTCCAACCATCTGCGCTGCCTCAAGTTCAACTCCTTCAATTCCGCTGGTGCCATCCTATAAGGAGCCTTTGAGATTGGAGTAGTCCTGGGAACGAGATCTGACACAAACTCAATCTCTCTATCAGGCGGCATGCCTGGTAGCTCCGCTGGGAACACATCTCCAAATTCCCATACTACGGGGATATTGTCACGCCCCGGGACAGCCGAAGGCCCTCCCGGTAGCGTTCCCAGACCCGCCATATGTCTACACATATAAGGCGCCTACAATAAAAGCGGAAGTAAAGCAGGAGATAGAGCAAAAAAAAAAGTGAAATAACTAGCAACTAATGATATCAGAGCAAGTAAAGTTCTATCATCTACACCAAAGTAAAGGAAATATACCAAGACGAAGAAAGTAAAACATAAGGTGATACAATACTAACTCCTCAAAAGAAATACCAGGATCCAAAAGAAAGGTGGTCTCTATACATATACGGGTACAACTCTCAACCTCTCACAAAATAAAACATCGAGAGGTAGACCACCTAAACTCGTCTCTCGCTGAAGGGCTAACTCGAAGCGACGCCCTTCCCGCGGTCCCTAGCCTCTCCTGGCGTGGAACGCTCTGAAAGAAAACATAAAACAGAGGGCGTGAGAACTATAATTATAGTTCCCAGTGGGCAATTACTGACCTCAGCTCATTGCACCATTAGGCCCAAAAGAAAAGGGTAAGTCAAAAGCAATAGCAATAACGAGTAATTTGCATTTATGAAAGCATAATGAAAATGCTAAAATATTACTTGCAATTAAACACGGCATTTATGTAATGCACAATTATCTTGTCATGAAGAATATGTCTCTACTTAGCCATAAATAATGTCATGGTTTGTTTATATGAATGCAGGTAAGCAATGTCTCCTAGCATACAACATGTATGTATGTATACCCAAAGTCCAAATCTATACTAGAAGCTAGTCCGAGTAATCCAACTACTACTCTCTATTCAGTAGTGTTTATAACAAACTCACCCCGTGTCGATTTTCATTTCCCATTAAGGACCTACCAAAGGTAATCCAGCTTGTGCCGCCTAAGTGCCTGTGGTAGCCCAACATCCCTGCTCTTGGAAGGTGTCTGTCCCACTCGACCCCGTAGGCTTCTCAATACCGCACGAGCGAACATAAGTAGCGTAGGCTAACTCCCGAGTGCCGGCTTGTGGGGAGCGACCCACACAAGCATGTGCGAATGAGCACAAATGGCAAACAAGCAAGGTCACTGTCTCAAATACTCTATCCACATGTCTCTAACATGGCAAGGTCACTAGCATTCCAAGGATCTAGCCCAATGTCTCTAAGTGATGTCCCAACACTCACTTGCTTAGTGTCTCTTTATGATACTTAAGCATCACACCGATCAAGCCCAAATCTTGTTCTATGTTTCAATTAAAACATTAACACCAATGATTACCATGACCCGGGCCCAATGCCTCTTTATGACATTGTCCCAATTCTCTAATAGTCCAAGTTCTCAAGCTCTCTCTAGGCTTCTAAAATTCCTAATGTCACAATTGGCATATAGGTTAAATGCATGAAAGCAAAATTCATTTCCATAATAGGAATCATGGTTCCCAATCATAACTAGAATGCTAAGTCTCACATGCATGCACTCTACCACATAGAGGTCTAAAATTTCACTATACATAATATATGCATGTTAAGCATTCTCAAATTCATATTAAATACATTTAACATGGAAATGCATGAATTTCTACTTTACGAAACATATTTTGCCAAATATGATCATTTCTCATATCATAGGCTAGGTCAAACCCACCGAACCGTCGCGTGCTCCTTCGATTCGCCGAACGGAGTTGTCCACGAGCCTCAAGATACCCTAAAAGTGATCAGCGAAGAGATACACAAGCATTACGAGCAACTCTAGGCTCGAACAATAACAATCACAAGAATAGGGCAAAAACTCACCTAGGGAGTAGAAATTCTCACTCAAGCTCCAAAAGAGAGCTAAATCCCTTCCATTCCAACCCAAAGGAAGACTCTAATCCAAGTGATCAAGCTCCAAAAGTCCTAGATCAAAAAGCCCCAAAATCAACCCTAAAATCTCATTCTAGGGTTCCAACACAAGAAAACCTCAAATCCAAAGTCTAGATGGAGAGAAAGGGCTACCGACCTCTAAGAAGCTTCAATCCAAGCTCAAAGGGTGAAGATCTTCTCTCTTGCAAGCTCCTAGTCCAAGCTCCAAGCACCAAGGAAGAAGAGAGGGTGAGGAAGATGCTCCAAGTCCACTAGTAGCTCTCAAACTTCTTCGTCTTCCTCCCTTCTTCTCCTTCTCCTTCTTCTTCTTCTTCTTCTCTATCAAGGGTGTAGAGAGAGTTGAGAGAAGAGAAATGAGGAGAGGAGAGAGTGGATGGGTCATATAGACTCTCTATTGTAACAAAATCCAGCTAGGTCCCCCAAAAATCCAAAATTGCATCAGCCCGGTCTGGGCATTTTTCGCCCAAAGGGACCGGTCTCTCCCCAGCAGGGACCGGTCTCTCGCTGCGAACCCGAAAAACCAACGTTTGGGAACCGATCTCTCACTGCGTATGTCACGCCCCAAGACCGCTACCAATTTGGTTCGGCCCCGGGCGCGTCGAACAGATGCCGAACGGACAGGACCTCCCCTGTCCGTCCAAGGCTAACCAACAGATCATGTATAAGAATTTACCCAGGAATCAATTCGTAAATACACGATCAAGAAGCACCACTAGTGCAACAACCAAGAGCAAGATACGAGTATGGAAAATATACAAGTACTAAGAGAGAAGGGCTATCTATTACATTCAGTTGACATAAAATATACATGTATAATTACATCCTTTACTTTCTCCCAAAAACATAAATACAATTACTCAAACCTCACCCTATACATCATCTACTCTCCACTACAGAAGGGGTGATAGCTAATACAAAGGGAGGTAGCTAATGCGACTAGAACGCCGGGCCCTTACCGCGATCCTCCCGCTCACCGGGGGCACCCGAACTGGAACCTGTAGTAAAATGGGGGTGAGAACTAACTTCCTTAGTTCCCAGTGGGTTCGGCCGCCGACTCCGCCGATCTCCCCACTAGGTCCAAGCGGGCGAAAGTAGATAATCGATAGATAGATAGATAATGAAAGCTGTAAAAATAGAAAAGTAAAGCTACTCTACTATGCCCAATCATAAATATATGATGCATGCACAATGAAATAGGTAAGCAGCTAACCTGTTATCATGTCCAAAGGTAAAGCTATTCACTCATTCATTTACCTCATTTACTCGTTCATCAATCTCGTGGCTTACCCGAAGGCTCGCCTACAGCTCACTAGCCATCTCGAAGGTAGGGAGGGTCAACTCGCACTACGAACCGAGACCGTCTGGCGGGGCCAAATAGGCAAATCCCTTGGGACCCAAGATAGGCAATCCCACGTGACCAACTCCGGAGCGCACTACTTGTGTGGGGCTTCCATCACAAGATTTAAAACAGACCGTGAGCATGATCCAATCCTCATCTCGAGAATACCCTATCCTCTAGGGTCACAATCATCATATAGTCCATAGGTTTCACATACACTACGACTCATATGTGTCATTTGTTCTTTTGCCTACTGCCAACTAAATGCAACTCGTTCATGGTTTACTATTGACTAAATGCCATCCGTTCTTTGTTCATCATTGGACCAACCATTAAGCCCATCCTTTTCTCTACACTATAGGATTCACAATTTCGACCCAATCCTTATCGATCCACTATATCAAATATCCAATACATGCTACGATATCATCAGGGAAAGCATAAGGAAAGGCAATGCACAATCATCCTATAATGCAATAATACAAGATGCAAAGGTCAACATGTACTAAGACATAGAAGGGAGCCCGATTGCTTCGGGATGGACACCACCCACCTCTTGGCGATGTCGCGACAATAGAAAACTCGACGTTGGGGTTCTTTTACGCCGCTTCGACTCCTCGGGGCGATGTGAGCCCTCGAGTACCCAATTCGGCGATAACTCTGCACTTGCTCGTCGGATCAGCAAACCGTTTTCGCTGACGCGTTCAGAGACCTAGCAATTAGGTTAACGACCCAACAAATTAGATCAAAACCCTAGATTTGCCAAAATCCCAATTCTAAGCCCTAGGTCTCAACAACGGAGAAATCCGTGGTGCGAGCTTCGATTTCGAGCTCGAACCTTCTATTCATCCCTAATAGGTTCCATTTGAACCAATTCTAAGCAACAAAACCCAACCCTAAGAAATCTACCATGAGTGGGTTTGGAGCTTACCTCTAAGCCAAGCTCCAAGCTTGCCCTAGCTTGAAGGAGAGAGGGAAGAAGACCTTCTTCTTCTTCTTCTTAGACTTCTCCTTCCACTTCTTCTTCTTTTCCTTCCTTTCTTTCTTCTCCTTCTTCTTCTCCTTCTTTTCTTTCCTAGAGAGAGAGAGGGAAAGAGTGTGAAAGAGGGAGAGAAAGAGCAACTGAGAGGGAGAGAGAGGGGTCCCCCACTTCTAATAAAGGCTATTTTGCAGCTAGCCCCCTCAACTTTTCATCTTTAGAATCAGCCCTCTCTGGGCATTTTCGCAGTAAGGGACCGGTCCCAGCTCGGGGAGACCGGTCCCCGAAGGCTGCCATCTCGGGCAGAGGGGTTTTCGTGTTCGGGAACCGGTCCTTGCCTGAGAGACCGGTCCCCGGGAGACCGGTCCTTGTCCGAGAGACCGGTTCCCGAAAGCTGAGTTTTCGGGACTTAGCCAAATTTCGGCTACTTTCGCTGGGCCAACGTTCGGGAACCAGTCCCTGCCTGCCAGGGACCGGTCTCATCAGAGACCCCCGCAGCCCAGCCTGATGGAACCGGACCCTCCCTGTCAGGGACCGGTCCCCGAGAGCAATTCTGCTCCAGTGCAGATTTCGCACTGGTGCTCTCGCAGACCTTCCCTTAATGCACTTTATGCATTATAATTACCTTTAGACTTTCCGAAGCCTATGCACTCGACGAACAGTCGATTCTAGCCGAAAGTCAAATCCTCGAGTTTCGAGAATTCACTTCCTTACAGCGTAGGTGCGCTCGGGGACCGGTCTCGCCCGCCAGAGACCGGTTGCCTCAAGGCTGCCGCAACACTGCTCACTGGGGGACCGATCTCTCCTTTCAGGGACCGGTCCCCGAGAGTAATAACTCTCAGGACTTGTCGAGAATTTCAGTTTTCGAACATTTTAGATCGAAAAACATTCTACAACCCTCCACCAAGTGTGGAAAAGCTCGAAATACATCCAAGCACTCGAACCTCGCAATTTGCAAAGGTCCAGTGTGCTACATTCACCCCTCCTAAAAGGGAGTTTCGTCCGCGAAACTCGAGATGACAAGTACCTCAAGCCTCCATCTGAAAAAGATGGGGATAGCGCTCCCTCAGTGCGCTCTCCAGCTCCCAAGTGGCCTCGCGCTCGTCGTGGTTGCTCCAAAGCATCTTCACGTAAGGAATTTCTCGGTTCCGTAATCTTTTCATCTCGCGAGCCAAAATCCTCAAGGGTTGCTTTTCAAAGCTCAAATCATCCCTCAGCTCCAAAGGCGTAGAGTCCAAAATATGAGCCGGGTCGTGAATGTACTTCCGAAGGACCGATACATGGAACACATTGTGTACCCCCGATAGGTTTGGCGGTAGAGCGAGTCGATACGCTACCGGGCCTACACGCTCCAAAACCTCAAACGGTCCGATGAATCGGGGGCTCAACATACCCCGGATTTCAAATCTTCTAATTCCTTTGGTCGGCGAGACTTTCAAGAACACATGGTCTCCAATCTGAAATTCCAAGTCTCGTCGACGCCGATCAGCATAACTTCTCTGCCTACTCTGGGCCGTCAACAATCGCTTCCGAGCAATGCGAACCTTGTCCTCTGCTTCCTGGAGCACATCAGGGCCTAAAGCCAATCCCTCACCAACTTCACTCCAATGAAGTGGCGATCTACACTTCCGTTCATAGAGTGCCTCGAACGGTGCCATCTTGATGCTTGCTTGATAACTATTGTTATAAGCAAACTCTGCCATCGGTAGATGCTGCGACCATCCTCCCTGAAAGTCAATCACACAAGCTCGAAGCATGTCCTCGAGGGTCTGTATTGTACGCTCCGACTGCCCATCGCTCTGGGGGTGGAAGGCAGTGCTGAAATCCAAGCGCGTACCCAAAGCGTCCTGTAAGCTCCGCCAAAAGTGGGATACAAAACGGGGATCTCGATCCGATACTATAGAAGTAGGTACCCGTGCAATCACACAATCTCGTCCAAATAAACCTGTGCGAGTCTCTCACCAGTCCAAGTAGTGTGGATAGGTATGAAATGTGCCGATTTCGTCAATCTATCCACGATCACCCAAATAGCATCATGCCCGGCCTGTGAGCGAGGCAATCCCATCACGAAGTCCATAGTGATCTTTTCCCACTTCCACACTGGAATCGGTAGGCTCTGCAGCTTCCCCGCAGGAACTCGGTGCTCAGCCTTCACCTGTTGGCAGGTTAAACATCTAGCAACGAACTCACTAACAACC
>NW_017891917.1:0-11008 GCF_001540865.1 Ananas comosus | reverse complement strand
CCCCCAGCTCAGAGACCGGCCATGGGGGCAGCTTTCCCCGTGAGGGCCGAGGGAGCCGAGCGGGATCGGCTCATGGATCGCCTCAGCGAGTTCAGAAGGTGCAGCCCGAGGACGTTTGATGGCGAGAACGTCGACCACTGGATTGTTGAGAAGTGGTTGATGCATATGGAGAAGCTGTTTCGAGATACCTTTGTGGAGGAGCGGGATAGAGTTTGGCTTGCCACCCATTTCCTGGATGGCGAGGCTTATCGTTGGTGCTTGGATATCCAGGACAACTCCAACACCAATTTGGCAGTGATTTCTTGGACGAGGTTCAAGGAGCTTCTTCTGGCGCACTACTTCCCAACCAGCGTCAAGAGGAAGATAGAGCAGGATTTGCGCAGCTTGCGCCAGGACGAGCGGTCAGTGGCCGAGTACGAGAGGGAGTTCTCCCGGCTACTTCACTGTGTACAGTTTGTTGTGAGGGATGACGAGAGGACAAGGCCCGCATTTTTGAGCGCGGATTGCGGCCTTCTATCTTTCGGTTGGTACAGTCCTCCAACCTCCAGACCTACCGGGAGGTTGTGGATCGAGCATTGATAGTGAAGGCGGGAGCGGCGGATTTGCAGGAGCGTCGCGAGAGCTCGGAGGAGGGGAAGGGAAAGAGGCCTGCGGCTGAGGGTATGAGTCAGACGCACTCACGGAGGCCGCCGAGGCACCCCAGGAGCCGGAGCCAGTCGCGGGGACGTGGCTCGTCTACTCAGCGAGGAGGACCCGATCGTCGCCAGGCTCCCCGCTGCGTGATCTGTGGTGGTCCCCACTACCCGCGACAGTGTTCACGCAGCCGGGGCAGGTGTTTCTTGTGTGGCCACGGAGCGGCCTTCAGTCGGATGCCCGTAAGAGGTTCTAGCGCCAGCGCCATCTCGGCATCTGCACACATCCCCCAAAGGTCCCAGTCAGGGGACATCTTCTGCGCATCACCAGGACAGGACCGGCCGCCTAGTTCGCGGCAGGGGGAGGGTCCGCAGGCCCCCGAGGGGGACGCATGTACGCGGCCTAGAACTGATGGAGGGGGCCGGCGGGGGGGGACGGCAGCGAGAATGATGGTGCAGTTCATTTTACTTTATGGTTGATTCGAGTATAGAGTTTGTTTGATACGGTGCATCGCATTCATTCATAGACCGGCTGTTTGCCGAGTTGTATGGCATCCCACTTTGTATCCTTGTTGCATCCGGACGGAGTTGTTGTACCGATCATTTCTTTGGACATTCAGGGATTTGCCCAGTTCCCTGTTCAGGATTGAAAGATTGGATTCATGCCCGCTGGAACTTGTAGTTTGCATAAACTCGGTGGAGTTTGATGTTGTGTTGGCGCATGGATGAGTTGACCAAGTACTTTGCACCATTGATTGCAAGAATCGAAACGGATGCGTTTTAGAGAGCCGGGGCAGGCGGAGGTTGGTGCTGACCGGAGGGATGCAGAGTTTCGCTTTTTTTTATGACGATTAGTCTTTCTCGAGCTCGACAGTTGATAGTAGAGGCTGCGTAGCCTTACTTGGCTATATTGTGTTGCGCCGGTGAGGGAGGACGCCCCTAAGATTTGAGCGATATTCCGATAGTACGGGAGTTTGGAGACGCAGTTTCCGCAGAGCTTCAGGCATGCAACCTGATAGGAGATTGAGTTTGTAGTGATCTCTTCCGGCTCACCACTCCAATCTCAAAGGCACCCTATAGGATGGCACCAGCAGAATTGAAGGAGCTGAAGGCACAGTTGCAAGATCTTCTGGACAAGGGTTTCGTGAGACCGAGTGTGTCACCTTGGGGAGCACCGGTCCTATTTGTGAAGAAGAAGGATGGATCACTTTGTTTGTGCGTGGACTATCGTGAACTTAACAAAGTCACGATCAAGAACAAGTATCCATTACCGAGGATTGATGATCTTTTTGATCAGCTCCAGGGATCTTGTGTGTATTCCAAGATCGACTTGCAGTCGGGATATCACCAGTTGAGGATCAGACCTGAGGATGTATCGAAGACGGCTTTTAGAACACGGTATGGACATTATGAGTTTACCGTTATGCCGTTTGGGCTTACTAATGCCCCGGCAGCTTTTATGGACCTAATAAACCATGTTTTCAAGCCTTGTTTAGACAGGTTTATTGTGGTGTTCATCGACGACATCTTAGTGTATTCCCGGAGTGATGCGGATCACGAGGAGCATTTAAGGCTTGTACTTCAAGTGCTTCTTGATAAAAAGCTCTATGCCAAGCTGAAAAAGTGTGAATTTTGTCTTAGAGAGGTGGCGTTTTTAGGCCATTTAATTTCAGGATCAGGGATAGCTGTGGATCCAAGGAAAATTGAAGCTATCAAAGATTGGCCGAGGCCGACGAGCGTGACCGAGATACGGAGCTTCATTGGATTGGCCGGCTACTACCGACGGTTCGTTGAGGGATTTGCAAAGTTATCTACTCCCCTCACGAGGCTCACGCATAAAGGAACTAAGTTCATTTGGAATGATGCGTGTGAAAGGAGCTTCCAAGAGTTGAGGCAGAGGTTGACGACCGCCCCGATCCTTACCTTGCCGACTGCTCGAGCAGGGTATGTGATTTATAGTAATGCATCCTTTAATGGATTGGGCTGTGTTTTGATGCAGGACGGGAAAGTGATCGTGTATGCTTCTCGCCAATTGAAGGAATATGAAAGAAACTATCCTACCCATGACTTGGAGTTGGCGGCCGTAGTCTTTGCTTTGAAGCTATGGCGCCACTATCTTTATGGCGAACGGTGTGAAGTATATACGGATCACAAGAGTTTAAAGTATCTATTCACTCAAAAGGAGTTGCACTTGAGGCAGCGCAGATGGTTGGAGCTACTCAAGGATTATGATTTGACGATACTTTACTACCCGGGCAAGGCTAACATGGTGGCGGATGCGCTAAGTAGGAAATCGACGAAAAACTTAGCGATGCTTATGGTTACTCAACCGCCGTTGATCGACCAGATGAAGCGGTTGGAGTTGGAGGTGGTGGCTCCTGATACACCTTTGAGGTTGATGACTTTGGTGGTGCAACCTACACTTATGGAAAGGATTAAAGAAAAGCAAGCTTCCGACTCGGAGTTGCAAAAGATTCGAGCTAAGATGGTTGATGGTTGCACCGGTGACTTCACTCTAGACGGTGATGGATTGATGCGTTTCCGCGGACGACTTTGTGTACCGGCGAACTTAGGCATTAAAGAGGATATTCTTCAAGAAGCACACCGAGCACCGTATGCTATACATCAGGGAGGCATCAAGATGTACAAGGATTTGAAATTACTTTATTGGTGGCCCGGATGAAAAAGGATGTTGATGAGTTTGTTGCTAGATGTTTAACTTGCCAACAGGTGAAGGCTGAGCACCGAGTTCCTGCGGGGAAGTTGCAGAGCCTACCGATTCCAGTGTGGAAGTGGGAAAATATCACCATGGAGTTTGTGATGAGATTGCCACGCTCACAGGTCGGGCCTGATGCTATTTGGGTGATCGTGGATATATTGACGAAATCAGCACATTTCATACCTATCCACACTATTTGGACTGGTGAGAGACTTGCACAGGTTTATCTGGATAAGATTGTGCGATTGCACGGGGTACCTACTTCTATAGTATTGGATCGAGACCCCCGTTTTGTATCCTATTTTTAGAGGAGCTTACAGGACGCTTTGGGTACGCGCTTCGATTTCAGCACTGCTTTCCACCTCCAGAGTGACGAGCAGTCGGAGCGTACTATACAGACTCTTGAGGACATGCTTCGAGCCTGCGTGATTGACTTCCAGGGAGGATGGTCAGCATCTACCGATGGCAGAGTTTGCTTATAACAACAGTTATCAAGCAAGCATCAAGATGGCACCGTTCGAGGCACTCTATGGACAGAAGTGTAGATCGCCACTTCATTGGAGTGAAGTTGGCGAGAGATTCGCTTTAGGCCCAGATGTGCTCCAAGAAGCGGAAGATAAGATTCGCATTGCTCGGGAGCAACTGTTGATAGCCCAGAGTAGGCAGAGGAGTTATGTTGATCCGCGTCGACGAGACTTGAAATTTCAGATTGGAGATCAGGTCTTCTTGAAAGTCTCGCCGACTCGAGGGATTAGAAGGTTTGGAATACGGGGTAAGTTGAGCCCCCGATACATTGGACCGTATGAGGTTTTGGAGCGTGTAGGCCCGGTAGCGTATAGACTTGCTCTACCGCCGAACCTATCGGGTGTCCACAACATTTTCCATGTGTCGGTCCTTCGGAAGTACATCCACGATTCGGCTCACGTGTTGGATGCTACACCTTTGGAGCTGCGGGATAACTTGAGCTTTGAGGAGCAACCTTTAAGGATTTTGGCTCGCGAGGTGAAAAGATTACGGAACTGGAAAATCCCCTACGTAAAGGTGCTTGGAGCATCCACGACGAGCGCGAGGCCACTTGGGAGTTGGAGAGCGTACTGCAGGAGCGCTACCCCCATCTTTTTCAGATGGATGCTTGAGGTACCTTGCTTTTGAGTTTCGCGGACGAAACTCCCTTTTAGGACGGGTGAATGTAACACACTAGACCTTCGCAAATTGCGAGGTTTGAGTGGTTGGTTGTGTGCTGAGCAATTCCAGACTTTCTGGTGGATCGTTGACTGTGATCCGACCTATGGCTCGCATCCCGAGAAGTGAGGTTTAAAACCTCGCACAAAAATCCGAAAAAATGGATTTTTGGTTAACTCTCGGATTGCCTTCAGAGGGTCTTGTACCGGTACAAGGTTTGTGGTTGTACCTGTACAAGGTTGATGGTTGTACCGGTAGAGCTACTGGGCTTGTATCGGTACAGAGCCGCGGAACCCCCCAGACCCGAGCCTCGGGTTGAAGCTTTTCGTGGGGCTTGTACCGGTACAAGGTCCCGTGTACCGGTACAAGGCGGTAGAATTTGAGCAGTTTGAACTGCAGGGGTGTTTTTGCATTTGTGGGCTTCTATATGTGTCCCCACGCCCTTGGGGCCCCTCCTTGAGCTGAAACCAGTGGAGGAGCAAGGTAGGGAGCCCCTCTTTTCCCCTCTTTGGATTTGATCTCCAATTTCTTGGATTTTGATGGATTCTCCTCTCTTTTTTCCTATTGGAGCTATTTCCACCATTGTCTGAGCTTGGAGCTTGGATTTGAAGCTTGGTGGAGGGAAGAACCTTGAAGTTTGAAGACTTTGAGCTTGGATTGGAGCTTCTAAGAGGTAAGTGACAATATCCTTTCCTCTAGATTTGAATTTTGGAGGTTTCTTTGAGATGAAACCCTAGAGTGAGGTTTTAGGGTTTATTTTGGGCATTTTCGTTTTAGGGCTTTTGGAGCTCAATTGGTAGGATTAGAACCTTCCTCTAGGCTTGATTGGAAGGGTTCTAGCTCTCTTTTGGAGCTTTGGAAGAGATTTCTTCTCTTGAGGTGAGTGTTGACCCTTTTGCTTCTAGGTTAATGATCGAGCTATTTGCTCTTCGTTTCGTTTGGGTAACCCCATTTTTGATGTTCCTAGGGTGCTAGGAAGCTAGTGGATACCTCCGTTCGGCGAAACGAAGGTTTCGATTTTGGTGGGTTTGACCTAGCCTATAGTATGAGAAATTCTCATAACTCGTGGTTTATGCTTCGTTAAATGTTTATTCATGCATTTACATGCTAGATACATTTATTATGATTTTTAGAATGCTTAAAATGCCTATGTTACATGTGATGAAATTTTGGACCTCTATGTAATAAAGAGTTGCTTGAGAGATCTATGGTTGCATTTAGCATTCTATATGAAACTTGGTTTCATGCTTCTATAGTGTAAATGAGTTTTGATTCATGCATTTAAACTTAAGTTTATTTGAGATATGAAAGATGACAAAATTGCCATATAGAGGCATCGAACTAGAATATTATGTGAATTAGAGAGCTAATGTCATCAAGCGGCATTGAGCTCGGGACATGTGTGAACCTAGTGGATAGGACCATTGAGGAATGTGGAACATGCTTAATTAGTGAATGTCTAAGTGTCATAAAGGGGCACTAGACCTAGAAAACGTTGGAACTTCATATTGTGATTTAAACTAGATCTTCGGGATGCTAGTGACTATACCATGTTTGAGACATGAGGGTTGGATACTTGAGCCTTGACTACGCTTGCTTGCCATTTGTGCTCATTCGTACATGCTTGTGAGGGTCGCTCCCTACAAGCCGGCACTCCGGAGTTAGCCTATGCGACCTATGTTTGCTCGTGCGGCATTGAGAAGGCTACGTGGTCGAGTGGGACAGACACATTCCAAGAGTAGGAATGTTGGGCTACCACAGGCACTTAGGCGGCACAAGCTGGACTACCATGGGTAGGCCTTTAATTGGAAATGGAAATCAATACGGTGTTTAGTGTGTTTTAATCACTACTAGATAGGCGTAGTAGTTGGATTACTTTGACATGCTCATGACATAGCATTGGGATATATAGTATACTTGCCTGTTTCATTCATTGCATCATAGTATACTTGGTTGCTTGATAGAGCTTATTCTTTATGTATGACATCTTGGACAGTAGCACTTACTTGTTGCCATTGGACGTACTGGCATTAAGATAGAGTAGATGTACATCATACTTACATCATGTTTACTTGAGATATAGTAGCTTAGCATTCCATTATGCTCTCTTATTGCAGTTATCTTTATTATCATTGCTTATAATACTTACCCTTTTCTTTTGGGGCCTAGTGGTGCATAGAGCAGAGGTCAGTAATTGCCCACTGGGAACTATAAATTATAGTTCTCACGCCCTCGTTTTCTTGATGTTTTCAGAGCCTTCCACGCCGGGAGAGATTAGGGACCGCGGGAAGGGAGTTGCTACGAGCTAGCTTCCTTTGAGGACGATTCGATAGGTAGTCTACTTCTCGTTGTTTTATTTGGTGAGAGGTTGAGAGTTGTACCCGTTTATGTGTAGAGACCACCATTTTTGTACTAGAGACAGATATTATACTACTTTATGTCTTACCTTTGCTGTTTTTGTGTTATGTTTTCTTCACTCTGGTTATAGATGATAGAATCATACTTGCTTTGATATCTCTAGATATAGATTATTTCTTGCTTTTATTTCCGCTGTTGTTGTAGACGCCTTATATGTGTAGACATATGGCGGGTCTGGGCACGCTACCGGGAGGGCCTCCGCCGGTCCCGGGGCGTGACAATAGTGCTTACTCACTTGGAGAGGAATCGATTGGATTATTGACTCTTAGTTGTAGAGCATCCTCACTTGGAGAGGACTTGATTGAGTTGTTGACCCTAGATGTAGGGCATCCTCACTTGGAGAGGATAGATCTAGCTCACAGTCTGCGTTTGGGATGGTATAGCCATCCAATCCCCACACGGAGGGGATTGTCGTCGAGTACTCCGGAGTGTCGCGCGACTAGGACCACTTAGAGGTCAGGACCACTTAGAGGTCCGGACCACATGGAGGTCCGCAGACGGTCCCGGGCCTGGGTGCACATGGAGCTCCCTCCCCACTTTTGGATTGAAGGGTGAGTTATAAGCGAGCCCTAGGGCCTCACCACAGATTGGGTAAACGGAAAAGTTAAAGGTTTAATAATGTCATTGAACATTGCTATTCGAACATGGATCGAATTTGTTAGCATGGTAGCAAACCTTTATTATATGATGCATGCATTCATATTCATGATTATGGGCATAGGAGCATAGTTTTCCTACTATTGCATTTACAGTTTTCAGATACATATCTATCTATCTATCTGTTGTTACTTGTGCCCACTTGGACCTAGTGGGGAGATCGGCAGAGTCGGCGGCCGAGCCACTGGGAACTATGGAAGATAGTTCTCACCCCACTCTATTTCCAGTGGTAGGTACAGGGCTGCCGAGGGAGGACCGCGGTAAGGACGTCGCGCCCGATCAGTGAGACCGTGGTAGTATAGTAGCTTCCCTTTTTGCATTAGCACACCTATGTATTGAGAGAGATTCATTGTAGGTGAGGATTTGGAGAGCTATGTATTTTGGAGATGAAAAATGTATTCATTTAAATAAAATGATGTAAATGAAAATAATGTAAAACTATCGTAATAGTTAGTAAAGTACTCTCTTTATTTCACATGCTATATCTTGTGGATTACTCGCTCTGTGTGTTGTTCGCACTGTTTGTGCCCTTATGAATGTGTATGTGTAGAATTAAGTTCCTCGGTAAATTCTTGTACACATTCTTGTTGTTGAGCCTTGGGCGGGCAGGGGAAGTGCTGTCTGTTTGGCGGTCCGCCGCCGCGGCCGAACCGTGCCAAATTGGTAGTGGGTTCGGGGCGGGGCGTGACAAAAGCCATGGTTAGGTATAGAGGTGAAGCTTGAAGGTGAGCTTCAACACCTCTCATGGTGAAACCCAAACTAGGATTTTGATTGAGCTAGGAATGGTTTAAATGGACTTTTTAGAGTACCATGAAGTTTCTTTTGCTTCCCAATGAGATCAAACTCTAGGCTTTCTTATGCTAAGGAGCTAGGGCACCCAAATTGGGGCTTTTGCTCATGGGGATTTCTAAGTGAAATTGACCCTCTAGAAATCTAATTGGGGACCAAACGAACGCGTTGGTGCGCTCAGTTTGAGTATACAAAAAGTCAATGTAAAGATATGAGCAAAATGGCCTAATAGGGCTTCGTTTTGCCGCAGGTAAAGAACGAAGGGTCTAAAAATCCCAAGAAAATCATCGAAGCACCTTTGAAAACCTACGAGGTGAGTGGTGCTTTTCAAACTCGTTGAACTTCTCTCTATGCCTAATGTGTCATTCAATTGAGCATATGTATATACATTGTTGCATGCATTTTAGGGTAAAGTAATGATAAAAATGTGATGTTGCATGATTGTGAGTACAACTTGCGTAATGTGATGGTTAAGAACCTTATGAATGTCAAAAACCCTATATATGTATGCATGAGAGAAAATGTGAGTACCAAAGTGAGGCGAAAGAACAGAGTGACACAATGAAATATAGATCGAGTGGCATTTGATAATGTAAAGTAAAGTGACACTAAAGGTAGTGTGAGGCAAAGAACCAATGTGATGTAAAGAATAATGATAATGATTAAAGTGAAAACAAAGTGGGGCGTAAAAAATATGATTGCTAGAGTTAGCAAAAGTAAAGAAAGATAAAGAACCATGATTGCTAGAGTAGCAACATAATGTGATGTAAAGAACACTATAGTTAGTGTAAAGTCAAGATTGAACATACAATCCTTTGAGTTAAGGATTCGATCATACTTNGAAATGATGAAATGATGTAATGAAATGTAAGGACTTGTAAATGTACAAGTGAATGTTTAGTTTCCTTTCTTTCACTCGTGGCTATTGCTTACCCTCGTGTAAGCCGTATTTGTATGTTTCTGCTAGTGCACTTCTTTGTTGAAAATGTACATGTGATGAGCCTTGGGCAGACAGGGAAAACTCTGTCCGTTTGGCGTCTGTTTGACGTGCTCAGGCCGGCCCAAATTGGTATCGGTCCCGGGGCGTGACAGATATCGTGGTATCAGAGACAAGAGTGAAAGAATAGGGATGGACCTAGAGGCCCTTAGGATTGGAAGACCTTAAGGATCTAGGAAACGTGAGTGACGTGGAATCAAAGTTAGCGAAAGTATGTGATTGGGTTAAATTGGGACGTCTCTAATGTGAATAGAGGCTAAGTTTAAATTTCGTTTATTCTCTACTTCTAGTGTTTCGGGCGGCCGACGACATGACGCTTGAGGCAAGGATGAATGTGCATGATGCTTTCGCCAGATTGGGTTGGTCAAGTAATGTTGGTCAAGTAGCTAATGCGAGTTGCTTCTTTTCAGGAAGCAATGGCACCTCGTGGACGACCGCAGACAAGGTCGATGCCGGAGGAGCCGAGTGCGGAGCCCGAGTGATTCGGAGCGAGTGGCGACGGAGAGCTTAGGGAGCAAATGGCCGCGCTCATTGGAGTGGTGCGGCAACAAGCGGAGTCCGTTCAACGTCAAGGGGAGCAGATTCAGTAGCTCCAGGAGGCCTTGGAACGTCAGCAGGCGGCGGCCCAGGCGGGTGTCGAGCATGTCGTACCCCCTGTAGTAGTGCCGAGCATGAACGAGGGAGCGGCGGCAGCAGTGGTTGTCCCAGTTACGGTAGTACCGGTCGGATCGGGAACCTCGAATCCCGATAGTGCGGCGGTAGAAGCGGAGCGAGAGCGCACGTTGGCAGCTCTCATTCAGTTCAAGAAGTTCAACCTACCTGTCTTTGAAGGTGGATTGGTTGAGCCAGCAGTCGTGGAGTCGTGGATCGACTCAATGGAGACGCTCTTCGAGGACCTCAATACCTCGGAGAAGGATAAAGTGTACCTCGCCACACATTGTCTAGAGAAGGCGGCGATGGTGTGGTGGAAGCGAGTGAAGCGGGATCGACCTGCCGATCTTCCGCTTATGCATTGGGAGAAGTTCAAGAGAGCGGTATTCGCGAACTACTTCCCCGACACGGTGAAGCGGAGGTTACAAGAAAAATTTTGCAAGTTGAGACAGGGCGATCGATCGGTGGGAGAGTATGAGCAAGAATTCTCCCACATCATAGACTGTGTCCCAAATGTTGTTCGTGATGATCGGGATCGGGCTGATTGGTTCTTGCGAGGACTCCAGTCGAGGATTTATGAAAAGGTGCAGATTTTGAAGCTGACGACCTTTGCAGAGGTCTTCGATAGAGCTTTGTGGGCGGAGCACGGTAGCGCCCATGTACGTGAAGAAAGGGAAGCAATGGCCGAAAGTAAGGAGAAAGGCAAGAAGAGAACGGCGGGTAGTGCCGGGGGCCAGCCGAATGCTAAGAAACCCCCTCGGTATTCTCGACAGCAGGCGAAGAACTGGAGACCACCTCAGTGCGTCATTTGTGGTGGGGAGCACCGAGTGTCGACTTACCCGCAGTGAGACGACAAATGTTTCAAGTGTGGCCAACCGGGACATCTTATCCGAGAGTGCCCGACGTGGACGTCGTCTGCACCGACGGCGGCTTCAGCACCGTCTACCCCGAGACAGCTTGTGG
>NW_017891916.1:0-11037 GCF_001540865.1 Ananas comosus | reverse complement strand
GCGGAAACGCATCAATCCATCACCGTCTAAAGTGAAGTCACCGGTGCAACCATCAACCATCTTAGCTCGAATCTTTTGCAACTCCGAGTCGGAAGGTTGCTTTTCTTTAATCCTTTCCAAAAGTGTAGGTTGCACCACTAAAGTCATCAGTCTCAAAGGTGTATCAGGAGTCACCACCTTCAACTCCAACCGTTTCATCTGCTCGATCAACGGCGGTTGAGTAACCACAAGCATCGCTAAGTTCTCAGTCGATTTCCTACTTAGCGCATCCGCCACCACGTTAGCCTTGCTTGGGTGGTAAAGAATCGTCAAATCATAATCCTTGAGTAGTTCCAACCATCTGCACTGCCTCAAGTTCAACTCATTCTGAGTGAATAGATACTTTAAGCTTTTGTGATCCGTATATACTTCGCATCGCTCGCCATAGAGGTAATGGCGCCATAGCTTCAATGCAAAGACTATGGCCGCCAACTCCAAGTCATGGGTAGGATAGTTCCTCTCATAATCCTTCAATTGGCGAGATGCATACGCGATCACTTTCCCGTCCTGCATCAAAACACAGCCCAATCCATTAAAGGAAGTATCACTCTAAATCACATACCCTGCTCCAGCAGTCGGCAAGGTAAGGATCGGGGCAGTCGTCAATCGCTGCTTCAACTCTTGGAAGCTCCTTTTACACGCATCATTCTAAATAAACTTGGTGCCCTTATGCGTGAGTCTCGTGAGGGGAGTAGATAATTTTGCAAATCCTTCGACGAACCGTCGGTAATAGCCGGCCAAACCAATAAAGCTCCGTATCTCGGTCACGCTCGTCGGCCTCGGCCAATCCCTGATAGCTTCAATTTTTCTCGGGTCCACGGCTATGCCTGATCCAGAAATCAAATGGCCCAAAAATGCCACCTCTCTAAGCCAAAATTCACACTTTTTCAACTTGGCATAGAGTTTCTTTTCCCGAAATACTTGAAGTACAAGTCTCAAGTGTTCCTCGTGATCCACATCACTTCGGGAATAGACCAAAATGTCGTCGATGAACACCACGACAAACCTGTCTAAATAAGGCTTGAAAACACAGTTCATTAAATCCATAAAAGCTGCTGGGGCATTAGTAAGCCCAAACGGCATAACGGTAAACTCATAATGTCCATACCGTGTTCTAAAAGCCGTCTTTGATACATCCTCAAGTCTGATCCTCAACTGATGGTATCCCGACTGCAAGTCGATCTTGGAGTATACACAAGATCCTTGGAGCTGATCAAATAGATCATCAATCCTCGGTAATGGATACTTGTTCTTGATCGTGACTTTATTAAGTTCACGATAGTCCACGCACAAGCGAAGTGATCCATCCTTCTTCTTAACAAACAAGACCGGTGCTCCCCAAGGTGACACACTCGGTCGCACAAAACCTTTGTCCAGAAGATCCTGCAACTGTGCCTTCAGCTCCTTCAATTCCGCTGTGTCACGCCCGGGTACCAGCGGAAGCATATCCGGTACGTGTACAGACCCGCCATACACCTGCAGTATATAAGGCGTCTACGAAGAAAGCAAGTCGATAGGAAGTAAAACAAAGAAAGTCCTATCCTGATATCAGAGCAATGTACAAGTCGATATATATATCAACAAAAGAACAAAGAGTGTACAATCCCAAAATCTCGACTAAAGAGCAAGTATCACAACAGAAATATCGGGATCAACAGTAAATATACATCACGGGTATACAAAAATAGGTACAATGGTGGTTTCTCTATACAAAGGGACATCACCCTCGGTCGTAGCCCGAGTAGCAAGGTGATCGACTAGCACGCTCCTAGCAACGACTAGCTAGACGCGACTCCCTTGCCACGATCCCTAGCCTCTCCTGCAGATGGCTCTGTAAAAACAACCACCAAAAGGGCGTGAGAACTATAAACAATAGTTCCCAGTGGGTAAGCCGCCAGCCTCGGCGAATTACACCACTAGGCTCATGATGTACTAATTGAAAGCAAAAACGATAATTGCATGATTTATAAGCATGATGCTAACAAGTAATGAGCATGTAATCAACATGTAATAGCATTCTACAGTAATGAATCATTTGCATAATAGGGATATGGCAATTTCTGTAATCATGAACATAGACATGAATATAAGCACAAACATGAAAGTGACTACTGTACACTTTAATTAATAAGCATTCATTACTGTCCTTTTTCATTAAGTACTATCCTTTCATTCACAGGGACCTACCCAAGGTAGTCCAGCTTGCGCCGCGCCTAATGGCCCCGTGGTAGTATACACTCCCCACGGCAATCCACTTCGGCACCCAATCCCGCACGGGCGAGCAACTGTCGCGTAGGCCAACTCTGGAGTACCGGCTTGTAGGGAGCGACCCTCACAAGCGTGTGCGAATGAGCATGATGGCAAGCAAGCATATTCCACTGTCCACATGTCTCAACTATCATGTTTTCATTTGCAATGTTCTTACCCTCGATCCTCCGATCGGAATTTCAATGCACAAGGAGTAACAAGAACTAGTATCCACTAGATTGTAAACATATAAGAGTAATGCTAAATCACATGGCATTATAATCTTTCCAGTCACATGGCATGTCAATATATAATCAATAAAGTCACGAGAATATCATTGTTCTCTACTTTACAAAAGCATAATGATCATGTCCATTAGTTCTTCAACTTAACAAAACATAAACATAAATATGAGCATAAATACAATTATGCATAAGTTCTCTCTACTTCATAGAGGTTCTATTCCCAA
Organism: Ananas comosus; assembly: GCF_001540865.1. Lineage (NCBI taxonomy): Eukaryota > Viridiplantae > Streptophyta > Magnoliopsida > Poales > Bromeliaceae > Ananas > Ananas comosus. The sequence continues at coordinate 8,282 of NW_017891916.1, read as the reverse complement.
TATATCAACGATATGGCAAAGAGGTACCAAATCCATTTAGTACCCACATAGTGACAAGAACACACGACTATATCAATTCTATAGTTACATATAGAACATAGGGGAGCTTCACTTGCTCTGGTTAGGTCAAACCCACCTAGTACTAGGCTCCAAATAGTCCAAAGGAGTCCCAAGGATCAGCCCCACTAGGTCTTAATCCTGCTGAACACAAAGCACAAAGATCGTATCAAATCACGATTGAAATGTCCAATTTCGGCGCAATTGCACTTAATACATAGGAATGGCTTAAATCCCTGTTTTGGCTTAGTTCAATACCTCACGTTAAGCTTCCAGAAGGCCCTCCAAGGCCAAACGAAGGCGGTCCAAGGGTCAAACACCCTCTCGCTGCGAACAATTCCGAAACGACATCAATATAGTTGATTATAAGCTATAATAGTCGAATTCTTGCAATTTCGGCTTCTTAACTGAAATTCTTGCTTACCTCAGGTTAGAATACCTTCTAAACCCGCTTCCAAGGTCACCAAATAAGCTCCAAGTGGTTCGAGAACCTGCTGCGGAGGAACAAGTCCAAACTGCATCAATTCGATCGCATAACCCGTGTATAGTCCGAAATAGCTTCATAAATAGCTAATTATCTCAATTAACCTTTAAAGAAGCTTATCCCTAGTCTAAGGAGTTCAATTCACAACTAAATAATCCAACTTTAATTGCTGAAATCTCAGATTAAAGCAACTAGAAGCAATAACTCAAAAGCAACCCATAAACGACTACTAAAACGTTGATAATGGAGAAAATCGAGTCGTTTACCTTCTCGAGCTTCCAACCAGCACTTCACTGGTCCAGAGTTGCAAAGAACCTTCCAAAATACTCTCCCACGCGTCCATGAAAGCTCTGCGACGCTCGCAAACAGCGAAGAACAAGCGCGGCGACGAAAATGAGCAAAATCAACGAATTCGAAGTAGAGAAAGAAAAACCCTAGAGAGAGAGAGAGAAGAAGGTGAAAAAACCCTTTGCTGAGCTCTAGCACACTCCACTGAAGTCCCAGAGTCGTGCTGGGATCAAATAGGTAGGTATCAAATGTGAAATTACGAAACTAACCTTGCTGCCACGAATCTGCCAGCTTGTACCGGTACAAGGTGATGGCTGTACCGGTACAACAAGCAGAAAATTGCTGATTTTCGCCGAGCAATGCAATTTCTCACTTTTAACATTCCAATCATCCTCTAACTTATCCAAAAACATGTTCTAATCTTTTAGAACATGTAGGATTGATCCACACACCAATCCACATACTCGAACTCCGCAATTTGCAAAAGTTCAGTGTATTACACGCTGGTGCCATCCTATAGGGTGCCTTTGAGATTGGAGTAGTCCAAGGAACGAGATCTACCACAAACTCAATCTCCCTATCAGGTGGCATGCCTGAAAGCTCCGCTGGGAACACGTCTCGAAACTCCCGCACTACGGGGATATCCTCAATCCTAGGGGCGTTGTTGTCACCCTTCAACACCACAGTAGCCAAATAGGCTACGCAGCCTCTACTAATCAACTGCCTAGCTCGCGAGGAGCTGATTGTCATCGCAAAGAGCGAACTCTGGCATCCTCGGTACACAACCTCAGCCTGCCCCGGCTCTCTAAACGTCACCGTTCGATCCTTGCAATCGATAGTGGCGTAGTACTTAGTCAACCAATCCATGCCCAAAACAACATCAAACTTCCCGAGTTTATGCAAAGCTAGCAAGTCCACGGGCATGATCCAATCTCCAACCCGAACAGGGCAACTGGGGCAAAACTCCCGAATGTCCAAAGAATGATCGGGTACAACGACTCATCCCAGATGCAACAAGGATACAAGTGAGATGCCATGCAACTCGGCAAACAGCCGGTCTATAAATAAATGCGATGCACCGGTATCAAATAAAGCTCTAACTTGAATACCATAAAGTAAAATGATACCTGCGACCACATTCTCTACTGCCGCCGCCTCCTCAGTTTGGGCCGCATACATGCGCCCGCTCGGGGCCTGTCGTGACCCCTCCGTCTGCCGCTGGACAGGTGGCCGACCGGCTTGGTGATGCGCAGAAGCTGTCCCCTGGCTGGGACCTGGCGATGCAGGTGCAGATGCCGAAGATGGCGCTGGCAAAGGACTCCTCGGGCAGTCCGACTGGAAGTGGCCCTCCTGGCCACACAAGAAGCACCTACCCCGGCTGCGTGAACACTGCCGCGGATAATGAGGACCGCCACAAATCACGCAGCGGGGAGCCTGACGACGATCAGGTCCTCCTCGCTGAGTAGACTGGCCACGTCCTCGCGACTGGCTCCGGCTCCTGGGGTGCCTCGGCGGCCTCCGTGAGTGCGTCTGACTCGCACCCTCAGCCGCGGGCCTCTTTCCTTTCCCTTTCTCCGAGCTCTCACGACGCTCCTGTAAATCCGCCGCTCCTGCCTCTACTATCAACGCTCGATCCACAACCTCTCGGTAGGTTTGGAGGTTGGAAGACTGCACCAACCGGAAGATAGAGGGCCGCAAACCACGCTCAAATATGCGGGCCTTGTCCTCGTCATCCCTCACAACAAACGGTATACAGTGTAGTATCCGGGAGAACTCCCTCTCGTACTCAGCCACTGACCGCTCGTCCTGGCGCAAGCTGCGCAAATCCTGCTCCATCTTCCTCTTGACGCTGGTAGGAAATTGGTGTGCCAGTAGAAGCTCCTTGAATCGCGTCCAAGTAATCGCCGCCAAGTCGGTGTTGGGGTTGTCCTGGGTATCCAACCACCAACGATAGGCCTCGCCGTCCAGAAAGTGAGTGGCAAGCCAAACTCTGTCCCTCTCCTCGACGAAGGTATCTCGAAACAGCTTCTCCATGTGCAGCAACCACTTCTCAACAATCCATTGGTCGACGTTCTCGCCATCAAACGTCCTCGGGCTGCACCTCCTAAACTCACTGAGGCGGTCCATGAGCCGATCCCGCTCGGCTCCCTCGGCCATCACGGGGAAAGCTGCCCCCGTGGTCGGTCTCTGAACTGGTAGTGCCGCAGCCACCTCCTCCTGAGGTGCGATAGCCGGTGCCGCACGTGAGGAACTGGGCGCGGGGGATTGCGCCCTCGGTGCGACGTCCACCACGGGTGCTGGCGGTGTGGGGCCCTGGATCTCCCTCGAAGCTGCCGCCTGCTGAAGTAGGAGGTCCTCAAGGTGCTTCATCCACGCCTCCTGCCGCTGAGCCACCTCAGCCTGTCGTTGCGCCGCTGCCGTCTGCTGCGCAAACAGATCAGTGAACCGCAAGCCGGGCCCTCAAGTCGCGGACCTCACTAGATCCGGAAGTAGCGGAGGTCTCGACCTTCTTGGGGTGTGCCGCATCATCCGCCCCGGCAGACTGGGAGCGTGTAACCGGCATCGTCACTACAAAACATAAAAGCACAAGTTAATAACCCACGCTATCGCATCCCCGCTCAAAACGATAAAACCCAAATCACGCGAAAGTAAGGAAGTGTCCTTCACTACTAACTCCCGATGTTACGTTGTCGGCCACCAACGTAACCCTCCGCGAAGTTAGAAGCCATGCACTCCAATCGAATTCTAACTTTTTAGAGTTATCATAAACCAAATCGAAATACTTTCGCTCACAAGTTAATTAGACCTCGTCTCTCACGAGCCTAATTCTTATAGTCCAACCGGCCTAAGGTTCCCTAGGTCCACTAAGACTCAACCCTAGGCTCTGATACCAAAATTAATCTGTCACGCCCCGGGACTGGCGAAGGCTCTCCCGGTAGTGCACCCAGACCCGCCATATGTCTACACATATAAGGCGTCTACAACAAAAGCGGAAGTAAAGCAAGAAGTAGAACAAATAGCATAGTGATAACTAATGATATCAGAGCGAGTAAAGTTCTATCGTCTAAACCAGAGTAAAAGAAACATAATTAAACAATAGAAATAGCCATAAAGTAGTACAATACTATCTCCTCAAAAGGAAAACAAAGATCCAAAAGAAGGGTGGTCTCTATACATAAACGGGTACAACTCACAACCTCTCACAAAATAAAACCACGAGAGGTAGACCACCTATCAAATCATCCTCGAAGGAAGCTAGCTCGAAGCAACTCCCTTCCCGCGGTCCCTAGCCTCTCCCGGCGTGGAAGGCTCTGAAAGAAAACATAAAACAGAGGGCGTGAGAACTATAATTTATAGTTCCCAGTGGGCAATTACTGACCTCAGCTCATTGCACCACTAGGCCCAAAAGAAAAGGGTAAGTCAAAAGCAATAGCAATAACGAGTAATTTGCATGTATGAAAGTATAATGAAAATGCTAAAATATTACTTGCAATTAAACATGGCATTTATGTAATGCACAATTATCTTGTCATGAAGGATATGTCTTTACTTAGCCATAAATAATGTCATGGTTTGCTTAATGAAATTATGAGGATTATCCATTATCATAGCAACATCGTTTAAATGAATGCAAGTAAGCAATGTCTCCTGGCATACTACATATATGTATGTATACCCAAAGTCCAAATCTATGCTAGAAGCAAGTCCGAGTAATCCAACTACCACTCTCTCTTTAGTAGTGACTATAACAAACTCACCCCGTGTCGATTTCCATTTCCAATTAAGGACCTACCAAAGGTAGTCCAGCTTGTGCCGCCTAAGTGCCTGTGGTAGCCCAACATCCCTACTCTTGGAATGTGTCTCTCCCACTCGACCCCGTAGCTTCTCAATACCGCACGAGCGAACGTGAGTCGCGTAGGCTAACTCCGGAGTGCCGGCTTGTAGGGAGCGACCTCACAAGCATGTGCGAATGAGCACAAATGGCAAGCAAGCAAGGTCAAAGTCTCAAGTACTCTACTCTCCTGCATCTCACATGGCAAGGTCACTAGCATCTCAAGGATCTAGTCCAAGGTCTCAAAGTGATGCTCCAACGCACACACTTGCTTAGTGCCTCTTTATGACACTTAAGCATCACAACTAATCATGCCCAATTCATGTTCCATATTCCAATTAAAACAATACTAGCTAGGTTCACTTTAACCCGGGCCCAATGCCTCTTTATGACATTGGCCCAATCTCTCAAATAGTCTAAGTCCTCAAGCCTCTTTAGGCTTCCAAAAATTCCTAATGTCACAAGTGGCAAATAAGCTAAATGCATGAAAGCAAGGTTCATTTTTATAATAGGGATCTTAGTTTCAGACTCAACCAGAATGCAATATCACACATGCATGCTTTCTACTACATAGAGGCCCAAAATTTTACTATATGCAACATAGGCATTTTAAGCATTCTAAAATTCACAATAAATACATATAACAAGAATATGCATGCTTTTTCAATTAATGATACTTAATTCATCACAAATGAGAATTTCTCATTGTGTGGCTAGGCCAAACCCACCGAACCGTCGCGTGCTCTTTCGATTCACCGAACGGAGTTGTCCACGAGCCTCAAAATACCCTAAAAGTATTGAGCGAAGAGATACCCGGGCATTACGATCAACTACAAAATCAAATATTAACCAACAAGACAAAAGGGCTAAAACTCACCTCAAGAGAAGAAATCTCTTCCAAAGCTCCAAAAGAGAGCTAGAACCCTTCCAATCCAAGCCCAAGGAAGGTTCTAAACCAACTAATTTAGCCCCAAAAGCCCTAGATCAAAAATGCCCAAAATCAACCCTACAATCTCATTCTAGGGTTCCAACACAAGAAAACCTCAAATCCAAAGTCTAGATGGAGAGAAAGGGCTACCAACCTCTAAGAGAAATGAGGAGAAGAGAGAGTGGATGGGTCATATAGACCCTCTATTGTAACAAAATCCAGCTAGGTCCCCCAAAAATCCAAAATTACAACAGCCCGGTCTGGGCAGTTTTCGCCCAGAGGGACCGGTCTCTCCCCAGCAGGGACCGGTCTCTCGCTGCCACCCCGGAAAACCAACGTTCGGGAACCGGTCTCTTCCTGCGCGGGACCGCTCTCTGCGAAGGTGCGCTTGGGGACCGGTCTCGCCTGCCAGGCACTGGTTGCCTCAAGGCTGCCGCAACATTGCTCACTGGGTGACCGGTCTCTCCTTTCAGGGATCGGTCCCCGAGAGTAAAAACTCTCAGGACTTGTCCAGAATTCCAGTTTTTGAACTTTTTAGATCGGAAAACATTCTACAACCCTCCACCAAGTGTGGAAAAGCTCGAAATACATCCAAGCACTCGAACCTCGCAATTTGCAGAGGTCCAGTGTGTTACACAAGCCCCTCAACTTTTACCCTTTCACACAGCCTGGACTGGGCTGTTCGCGCAGGCGGGGACCGGTCTCTCCTTTAGGGACCGGTTCCCGAAGGCTCTCCCCGCGCAGCCAGAGCTGCTGCGCGCAGGGCAACCGGTCTCTCTTTGGGGGACCGGTCTCTCGGGGACAGGTCTCTCAGGCAGGGATCGGTTCTCGAGAGCTAGTTTCCTAGGACTTAGCTGATTTTTCGGCTGTCTCATTTCATACGTGTTCGGGGACCGGTCTCTCCTATCAGGGACCGGTCCCCGAGAGCTCAAAATCTGCAGTTTGCAGAATTTTGATTCTTTAGCTCTCGAAAACCTTCCACAACGCACTTTTACCCATTTTAACACCTTCGGACTTTCCGAAGTGTACCATCCTGGCACTTCGGTCAATTTGACTAAAATTCGATATTTATTTTCCGAATTTTCGGTATATTACATTCTCCACCCCCTAAAAATAATTTTGTCTGCGAAATTACGCATACCTTAACTCGTCGATTCGAATAGATGCGGATACTCTCTCCGCATTGACTCCTCGAGCTCCCAAGTGGCTTCTCGCACAGCGTGGTTGCTCCATTGGACTTTTACATACGGAATCTTACGACTTCGCAACTTCTTCACTTCTCGATCGAGGATGCACATCGGGTACTCCTCATAAGACATATCCTCACGTAACTCTACGGGCTCAAACCGCACCCACACGCTCTAATATCTCAAACGGTCCGACGTATCGGGGGCTTAACTTCCCACGGACCCCAAACCGTTTTACTCCTCGCATCGGCGATACTCTTAAAAACACACGATCTCCAACCGCAAACTCTAAACCTTTTCTCCGCTTGTTGGCATAACTCTTTTGCCGAGATTGCATCGTCGCTAACCGTTGACAGGCAAGGCGAACCTTCTCTTCCGCCTCCCGCACTACATCCGGGCCAAGAGCCATTCTCTCACCCACGTCACTCTAATGGATAGGAGAACGACACTTACGTCCATATATGTCACGCCCCGGGACCCAGCGGAAGCCCGCCCGGCACGTGCCCAGACCCGCCATACGTCTAAAACATATAAGGCGTCTAAAAACAACAATAATAAAGCAATAATAAAAGACATCTAGGAGTATCAGAGCATAATAAATATCTAAATGCTACAACAAGGGATAAGGATAGAACGGTAAATCCACTAAATAAAACATAAAGTGATACAAGGGAATCCCAGATACAAGTGCTATAGGTAGATACATAGGTGGTCTCTACACATGGATACAAAAACCTCTCACTCTCTCAACTACAAAAAGAAAGAGTAAACCACCTAGGCAAAGTACCGCTCCTCGCTAGCTAGCTAAGCGATCCCCTTGCCACGATCCCGTGCCTCCGCCGGTGCCGAAGGCTCTGAAAAGTAAACCATAAAACGGGGGCATGAGAACTATTAAAAATAGTTCCCAGTGGGCAATTACTGACTTCAGTGAATGCACCACAAGGCCCAAGCTACAAAAGAGGTCAGTGACTATAAAGGTAGAAGAGCGAAAGGTAAGTAAAATGTAACTTACTACAACATGATATCTCTACTTAGCATAAATAGCATAAGTATGAAAGCAGCTATGCATCAAGTAAAAGTCTCCACTATCATAATGTTCACAATGCGAAATAGTAAAATTCCGTTGTTTACTATTCTAGTCAATGTCCAAGTAATAGTCTAAGTCATCATCTGTCCACCTGTCATAATGAATACTCAAGTCAAATCTGAAGAGACCCACCCGAAGGCTGTCTATGGCCCTGAGACCCACCCGTAGGCTGTCTGGCCGGTGGCGAGCCTAATGGCCCCGTGGTAGTCATCATCCCCACCCTAGGAATGAGCCTGGCCCACGGCAATCCACTTCGGCGCCCAATCCCGCACGGCGAATATGAATCGCGATGGCTATCTCCAGAGTGCCGGCTTGTAGGGAGCGACCCTCACAAGCATGTGCGAATGAGCACAATGGCAAGTAGTCAAACGATCTGTCGCAAGTACCAAGTCCTCATGTCTAATAGCATGGAATATGTC
>NW_017891915.1:0-11040 GCF_001540865.1 Ananas comosus | reverse complement strand
ATGTGAAATGCATTTTTTTTCACTTTGACATTTATGAAGAAGGACAAACCAATTGAATATGAACTAACAACTGCATCTCTTTTTCAGCATGGACAAAATAATTGCTCACTATCGACAATTTTCACATGCAGAAAGAATAGTACAGGTAAGTATACTATCAGTGCAGCATGTTGTGGTTTTGTTGCTTTGTTATTTGACATGAAAATTAAGAAAGTTTTTCTCGAAAGCAGCACCTAACCGTGTAAAAGTTCCAACTAAAGAGCTTGTGGACTAGATCAATGTTTCAAAAGCATTTTCTGAACCAAAAACATAAATGGAATCCCTTCTATATAAACAGAACTTAAATGACGGCATGCTACTGGTGCCTATGTCGTAGATTTATGCATATGCCTACAAGTAGTGCTGAGAATTTCACTCAGAATATGGGGGTTACACTATGTTATTTCATAAATTAACTTTCAACCTCTGCAGGGCACCAAGGGCTTTGCTTGTCCAAGAACTAAAGATGAGCTATTGGAGTTTTCTCAAAGGTGATGCACCACTCTATTTTAAAACACCAATACACGATTTTCTATTTGTTGATGCACAACAGAGTACATTTCAGGTCACTAGACAAGTCAAACATCGCACAGCTGAGCTTTGATGAGCTCAACCAAGTTGAAAGTGAACTGGATGGTGCATTAACACAAACAATTGCCCGAAAGGTTAGCAAACTTTACCCCTGTTTAGCAGGAAAATTTCCTGATTTGGATAAGAAACTTCTTACCGAAAGAAGTATGGATCTTTAAAATGACATCCGCGGTTCAAATTTATTATGCCAAATTGTGAAAATGGTAAAGCAACTTTACAGATTTTACATTATAATCTGGTGCTGTGCATGCACACAGACTCAAGTGATGATGGATATGATCGCTGAGCTTCAGGAAAAGGTATGTGAAAACTTTATACATTTTTTCTTTCTAGTCGATTTGATCAACATAGATAACTTTGATTATCCGATGCACTTATGTATAGTGCATAGCAGTTCACACCTTTTAGAATATGATCTTAGATACGGGGGGATGCAAAGGGGAAAATTAAAGAAAAAGTGCTCTTCTATTTTTTATATTGGGAATCTTTAGCATTTCACAACTAGAATATGATCTTTGATAGGGGTGATGCAAAGGGAAATTTTAGGTCAGGAATCTTCTTTGTCCATAGCATCAATGTCCCAATTCTGTACTAGACTAGATAAGCACTAATCCACTTAGGAAGATATAGATCTTGGCTGTTAAATCACTTTCGTAAGGCGCAACTAGCCCGCTAGTGTTTGTAGCTTTTTGCAGAAGCCGACTTTAGACATTGTGGCCTGAGATGCTTCAGTCAAAGTTGACAAGATAAGTGGGCTAGTTGAACGTCGCACACTGCAGACAAACCGCTCCACTAGTTATAGAACAATTCGGGTGCGACAGCTCTTAACTACACGCTAACTAATCTCTTTTCTTTGTTTGATTACCACCAGCATCTGATGATCCTCTTCCAACAGTTTTTAGCATCCCCACTAGTATCTCATGATAAATTCTCAACAACCTTCAGCAAAGACTAAGAGATCATGATTCCTTAATACTATTCATCACTTTGTGCAAGTTAGGGCTTAGGATTTTGAACTTCTTCTGTACTCCGAAGACAGATAGCCTGTGTTCGGCAAACAAAGCTCTTAAGCTTTTGCTGTAACGAGAAGCTAACGCAAACTAAGTTCCTCTGAATATCTGTCTGCAGTAGGATAGACTGAGTGGATGGTAACAAAAGTGTGGAAAAAGGCTGCTAGTGCTTCTTAAAAAGTTCTACTTAAACGGCGCAGTTGAACCAGCACGATAAGAGCATAGAGATCAATTGAATCTTCAAAATTGCTGAGGGAACGAACCCGAAAGAGTCGTGGTACCACTTACATGCAAGATAACCTTGCATGTTACCATATTAAAATAAGTTTACGCGCACTATCGATCGTTTCAGTTTGTCTCTCTTAACTTGTTATATTGCGGATTCGCAGGGGGAGAAGCTTCTTGAAAAGAGGAGGGTACTCCAATCAGTAAGCTGCTTCTCATGATCATCTTTTACCCACCCTCATTATTAACATCATGATCATCATCTCACTCAACGTGGCTCTCGCATGGTGCTCGTATATGGAAGTATCTCAACATGGAGAGGCAAGACGAGCACGGTGGCGACGGGATAGGCGTGAGCAGCAGCAACAACGGCGGCGGCGGCGACGAATGCGGTGAGTGCAGCGGCGGGAATGCGATCCCCCACCGTGACGTCCCGCGATTGCCGCGGTGGGGGACGCAGGTGCAGCCGCTGCCCTTCTTGTTACTGGACACGTAAAACGCTAGTCCATGGTTGTCGGAGAGTCGCATGTACTTAGCTATAGGTTGTAGTTTGTTTGTTGTTCTGCGTCTCCTGCTACTACTACTACTATGCGAATGTATAAATGTACGCGTGAAAATATGTTGGCGTACTTAGCATATATATTGATATTTAAAATGTATTATCCATGTATATATATGTTAGCCATGTATGTATGTATGCATCTACGTACTTCTTCCTGATGTGAGAAAAGTTTTTTTTTTGTGTTTTTCTTTTTTGAAGAATTAAATTCAGTACTTAATATAGTATTCTTTTCGTAGATGTTGAGGATTGACGATTTATTAGTGGGGGATCGAATAACCGATCTTCATACCAGCAAGTGAAAAATAGGCTAAATTGCATTCGTAAATCATAGTCTCTAAATTTTTGATAAAAAATTATTTTATTTGCATTTTTTTTCTTTTTTTTTTTTTTTGTGGTCTACTATTTGGTACTTCAATTTGGCTATGTCCTCTTGACCGACCGTCCCTAGATCAAAGTGGCAAAGGACTTGATGGTTGGTATCCGAGGTCTTAAGTTCGAATCTTAGTTGATTCATATTTCAAACTAAGTTTATTTCTAAATGAAATAAGCGAAGCGAATGGCGTGCTATCTATCTCTCAAAAAAAAAAAAAAAAGTTATGTCCTCTTGATAATCTTTTATGAGGGCAGCGCAAATAAATGATTTCTCAAGGACCAACATGCAGACAAATGTACAACAAAAAATAAAAAGACAGAAAAAGGATTTTTTTTTTTTTGAAAAAAAATTTGCAAATTAGTTGCGTTGCGAGCACGCTGTCCGCCAGCCAATCAGCCATGCTCCTCTGTCGTCTACTACTAGAGTTGTATAGATGGTTCTCTTTACGCTATTTACTTTAAAAATATCCTAATTTTGTCCAAAATGTCACATATGCATATCCACATCTCATTAAAAGAAAAAACTCTAAATATCATCCTTATAGTTTCATTTTTTTTAACTTTATTTTATAGTTTAAAGTAAATTAATTTAGTATCTTATAATTTTATTTTTATATTTTTATTATCGATTCAACTAATTTTTTTCATTAAATTAGCGACAAAGTTAAAACTAAAGGGTACTAAAGTGAATATTTGATAAACCTATGTGTGATATCTGAAATTTTTTTTGTATATAATTTAATAAAATATTAACGAAAAAATTAACGAAAAAATAAAAATAAAACCACATGACACTAACTTGATACACTTTAAACTACATGAATACTAAAATAAAAAAGTATAAAGTTATATGGATGGTATTTGAAGTTTACCTTTTAACTTTTAACTACAAAAATTTTATCCTTGTTGCATTTTTTTTCAAAATTTAAAATCAATAATTTTTCTCTCTCTCTCTCTCTCTTTAAGTCAGTATCAACTGACCAATTACAAACCGAAAGAAAAGGGGAAAAAAAAACTAAACTAAACTAAACTACCTCAATTGTTTAAACAACTACAAAAAATAAAAATAAAATAAAACGACCTAATAGCAATATCGATATACTTGAGGGACTCTCCCGGAAAAAAAGAAAAAAAAGGGAAAAAACCTAGCTAGCTACAGGCCACAAATAGGCCACCACATTCATTAGTCACCGATTCAGAATTTCTCATATATATAATTATATATATATATATATATTATATTATTATCTTGCTTGGAGTCGCCGCCGATCCCCCTCCTCTCCACTTCCTCTTCTTCCTCCATTCGCCTCTTCCTCTTCCTCTCTCTCAAGAGACCGAGAGAGAGAGAGAGAGAGAGAGTATAGAGAGAGAGAGAGAGATCATCGTCTTCATCATCTTCATCATCATCATCGAAATCGAGTATCGAGAGTTTTTGATCGATCGATCGATGGATCCGGACGGGGTGGCGCGGGCGTTCGTGGAGCACTACTACAGGACGTTCGACGGGAACCGGGCGGCGCTGGGGGGGCTGTACCAGGAGGGGTCGATGCTGACGTTCGAGGGCGACAAGATCCAGGGCGCGCAGTCCATCGTCGCCAAGCTCACCTCCCTCCCCTTCCAGCAGTGCCTCCACCACATCTCCACCGTCGACTGCCAGCCCTCCGGCCCCCAGGGCGGCATGCTCGTCTTCGTCTCCGGCGCCATCCAGCTCGCCGGCGAAAACCACCAGCTCAAGTTCAGCCAGGTCAGTAGTTTCTTCCTCTCTTTCGAACTTCTGAATGCATGCTGCAACAGATCTACTCTAGCGTCTGATTTTATTATTATGTAAATGAGGGCTATTTGATAGGTCTTGGTATCCAATCAGGCGGAAATGGAAATGAGGCTGGATCTAGGGTTTCCTTCTCATTTTTCGACACTTGTGTTCAGTTTCATCTGGAGTTTTGCTTTTTATTTTTTCTTCCATATTCTACTCCCCAATCTAAGTAAGAAGAGAGAAGAGATCGATGACTCGATTGATTGATAGCACTTCTTTTCTTGTGCCTTTTGTGTTTGATCCTTGTGGTGAAATGGATCTAGGGGTTTTCGCTGCCGAGCCAGCGTAGTTAAAACGGAGGAAGAGATCAACCAGATTTATGGTTTTTTTTTTTCCCCTTCACTACTTTCTTTCTTTAACTTTTTTTGGTGCTAAAGCAACCTGAGAACGATATCATTGTTAGATTTTTAATTTTTCCCCCTCTATTTGATATGATATGGTGTTCACTCAATCATGTTTAAATGATGATTGGCGATCAGATAATGGTCGATCCTACTAGATAAAGTGTAATTGATGTGCCTTTACTCCTATACATTCTATGCTTTCCTTGTGGCCAGCCTGTTTTAGGGTTCCGTGTGTTGTGTTCTTTTGTTGGTTTTTTTTTGGGAGGGGGCTTACTTTCTTTTTGCAAGGTGGTCTAATCAATAGAGAATGAGGTCATTTGTTGATGTTTAGGGTGTCTTTGTCGGATCGTTGGCGCTAACCATTAATCCCAAAAGCTCGAGCTGTTAGAAATACGCAACCAATTCACTTAAAGCGTACAGAAACAGCGCCCACGGGTCTCGATTGTGACTCGGCCCACCTGGCCTCACGCCACTTCGAACATGACTCGGCCCAACCCAGCCTCACGCCATTTCGAACATGACTCGGACCCACATGGCCTCCCGCCACAGGGCAGGATGCTGGCCCATTTAAGCCAACAGTCTTCGACTAATCTGATGTGCCCTGTTTTCTTCCCTATGTCTCTTCTTGGTCTGGAGCCTTATGTCTCTAAGCTTCCTTGATTTCATCCTTGTGGATTATGAATCTAGGGTTTTCTTTCTTAGTTAATTGTTCTTTTAGGGGAAATCTTATGCACCTGTTTGAGATTTGAATCCGATTTTATTGATTGCTTGCTACGATTAGGAGGAGAATTTTTGCTCTTTAGGCATGGATTTGGCATGCCCCATAGCTTCTTAGATGAGAGATTGATTTTGAGGTTCTCTTTTTTAGGAGCACAAAGTATATAGAAAAAAGATATTTGACCCTTGTGCTATTTTTTGTTTTCTCATTTTTCTACGAGCTGGATGAAGCCAGAAATATGATAGACTATTGTAAAAGAGGAATAAGAAAAGCTGATGAAGGTAGGTTGGATGGGAAAAGAAAAGGAACTTTTGAATCTTCATAAGTTGTGAAGAAGACGGTTGGTTCTATGTTGCTCGAGAGTGATTTGATTGATCAAGTGTACGTCTGGGGTTCTTAATCTGCGAGGAAAATGCCTAACTATGTAACAAAGAAGCTCTAGGATTGGATTGATTGTGATAGGACCTTTGGACCGTGGCGAAGAATTTTGACTACAATTATTCCAATTGAATGAAATGACAAAATAGTTGCACGGTGCGTTGTTTGACGTCATTGGCAAAGAATTTAACTCCATTCAAAAGCTCAATGAAATGACAAAATAAGTGCATAGTTTGTTGTTTGGCATCATTGGCAAAGAATTTAACTCCCCTCAAAAGCTGTGTGCGCGCGCGTGCGTGTAATATGTGCAATTGTTTTGCGAGCATTCGTCCGTGTTTTATTTGTGTTTGTGACTTTTCTGTAGTGATCCCCTTTTTTTTTTGCCTCCACGAAAGTCATCTTTGGTTAAACTTGATCCGTAATGTCAGTTTCCTCTTTACTTTTTTCAGCATATTATCCCCTGGTTATTTTCTAAATAGAAAAGTTCATTATGATTGTAAACAAATTATACTTAATCCCCAATCCTTTGTACTTTTTGGTTTATGTTTATCTTGTCCGCCCCTCGTAGTTGTTCATAATAGCAGAAGTGCGAGCAGCAGTTCATGGATATGTTGAAAGTTATGTTATCTTTCTGTTTATGTGCTTTTCGTTTCAAGTAAGGCTTCTCTTTGTATATGCAATCATTGCTATCAACCTATATGTATCAAATGCTAATGACGAGAGACCTAATTGCCTTTTTTTTTCCTTTTTCTTTTTTTTTGTTTAATTTCCATAGATGTTTCATTTGATGCCGACGCCTCAGGGGAGCTTCTACGTGCTGAATGACATATTCCGTCTGAATTATGCTTGAAGAGTCTTTTAGAGAGTCTGGAAGATAACTTTTCCTCTTTTGGATTTGCTATGAAGTGATGGTTGTTATTTCCTTCTTTGCTCGTTTTCGTCTTTGGTTTTTTTTTTTTTTTTTCTTTTGGTCCAATTGAATGAGTAATTGAAGCAGGATGTTCGAACCTGTTCGAAGACCTATACATCATCTTATCCTCCCCATGTTTTAGGGAGGTGGCACAGTGCTTCTCTTATCAGTATTGAAGATTTGTTTTCTTTTTTGACTTTTCGGTGCATGGATGCTAATTAATGTCTATAAATCTCTTGAATGTTTGTTTTCGTCACATGTGTTGGGTTTTTCTTGATCCCTCAAACTGCAAACTGCACTTTGCCTCTCTTGATATATAGACTTGTATTTACCCCCTCGATGTTTAGATCATTATTAGTACTTGATCCCCTTCCTGCCTTATATGAAATTGTTAAGAGTTCTAAAATAGTGTCCATTTAACCTATCACGGGGGAGGGTAAGCATTTCATTCTAAAACTGCATGATAATTCTTGATTAAGAAGTGTGACAAGAAAGGGCGAAGCGTGAAAGGTTTAAATATTGAGGGGATTAATGTAGGTGTTTTTGTAAAAGATGGGTTAAGTGCAATGATGCTCTTTGCAGGGATCTTCTGCATTACAGCCCTTTGCTTTTCACTCTCTGGTTTCTGTTGTGTTTTTTTTTAAATAATGTTTGTAAATACTTAATTGAAACATGCATTGCAAACATATTGCACTATATAGCAGGTCCATCAGATTTTTTATGTTAGCATTGTGGTGGTTCAACTTCTAGTCCGTGTAGAAGAATTAGTATTATACACTTGTCAATTAGTAAGTGCTTTTTTTTTTTTTTTTTTTATGTTTTCAGATTTTGATGACAAGATTTCTACTCAAAAACATTAAACTAATCAATAGTAAGTTTTGCATTTCTCATGCACAATGCCAATGTCAGTTTATCAGCAGTTTTTTAGTTCAGAAAATAATGCTTTGGGTGCCTTACAAATGATCCCCTATGTGATTGTTGATAAATCGACAAACCTCTTTTTGCCATACAACATTCAGAAGCATTGTTGCCATCTTAATGTTTCGGATCCATTACTCATCTCCAACAATCATCTGATCTGTCCTAATCATGTTTCCTTTTCTTTTCAGTAGTAATAAGAATCATCTGATCTGTCCTAATCATGCTACCTTTTCTTTTTAATTGTAATAATACAAAACATGAGCAAAGGAGTTTGTCATTTGCAAATAAAGGAAAAGGAAGTGAACAAACAGAAGTAGGGTGTAGAAGGACAATACTGGAAGGAAAAACATGACATAAGCAAAATATCAACCTCTCTATATTTTAAACACATGTTCTTCAAGTTGCTTCTTCCCTCCTGTCTGAGTTAGAAGAGAACTATGAAGAGGATCTATTCATCATATATATATTTCTATCATGGCACGAACCAAAATTGTTTCGGATTGCTCATCCAAGGAGAAAAGTTGGATTTTTTTTTTTTTATGCAGCCGGTGCACTAGTATTATTTTAAAATTTTATTTTTTTTATTTATTCATTAATAATTTAATTATAAATATTATGATATTTTAAAAATATATATAAAATAATTTAAAATTTAAGATTTAAAATTATTTTTTACATATATTTTTTGAATATAATATTAAATTAAAATTAAAAATTAAAAATTTAAAGTAAACATGATACACCGGGTGCACCAAAAAAAAAAAAAAAAAAAAAAAAGCTGGTGGGCGAAAGTAGGTTAGCACATTCATTAGTCACCGACTTAGAATTTCTCATTAATATCCTTACTATTGTATATATTACATTATCATTATCATTACATATAAGGAGCGCCGCCGCTCCGCCCCTCCTCCTCTTCTCCTCCGTTCGCCTCTTCCTCTTCCTCTTCCTCTCTGTCGAGATCATCGTGATCCTTTACATCTTCTTAACAATGGTATATCTCGAGCGTTTGCACGAGCGAGCGATGGATCGATCGAGCGATCCGGACGTGATGGCCCGGGCGTTCGCGGAGCACTACTGCAAGACGTTCAACGAGAACCGGGCGGCGCTGGGGGCTCTGTACCAGGAAGGGTCGATGCTGACGTTCGAGGGCGACAAGATCCAGGGCGCGCAGGCCATCGTCGCCAAGCTCGCCTCCCTCCCCTTCCAGTTCCACCACATCTATACCGTCGACTGCCAGCACTATGTCCCCCCCCAGGGTGGCTTGCTCGTCTCCGTCTCCGGCGTCATCCAGCTCGCCGGCGAAAACCTCCGGCAAGAGTGCATCCAGGTCTGTAGTTTCTTTCTTTCGAACCACGAAGAACGCTGCAACAGATCTAGTTTAGGTTTATCAATTAAAGCATAATCATCAAGTCTTGTTGGATTTTTTTTTTATTTTTTTTTTTGTGGGATTTGATATCTGAATCTGAAATTAAAGGAGAAAGAAGAATCGAGCCACCGATTTAGGTTTCCACCGATCTAGGTTTTCTTCTTTGGGTAGTTGTTCGTGGAGATTTGAAAATCTGATGTAGAATAAGTTGAAATCAAACTATGAAAGAGGAATCAAGTGCGGCATCGTTTGGGAGAGACAAATCAGATCTAGGGTTTTTTTGTTGGTTTGACCGGATTTGCAATCCGGTAAATGAAAGAACGATCATCTCTTTTTCCTTCCGATCCGATCTAGAATTTTTGTTTGTTTGTTTGTTTGTTTGATGAGATTCGAAATCCCCGTCCATAGGATTGATGGAAATGAAAGAGAAACCGATTGATTTTATTATTATATAATAATAATATATGTTTGTTCGGTGCTTGGGATGATGATATGGATCCGGGGTTAAGGATTATCATATCTGAGGCAGATACTCGATATGGCCTCAATAAAGGAACTATTTACCTATCTAGCTTCTTTACAAAAAAATATTCCCTATCTAGCCTCCCTTTGAAAAATATTCCCCATCTAGCCTCATCTTCAAAGATTAGAGAAAAAAAGATAAATTAATTCCTTTAATATATATTAAGGGGTTAAGTGGGGGAGATTATCTTTTTCTCTCTCCTCTCCCATTAATTTTTATATCAAAATAATCTTGATCCCATTCGGCCTATAAATTTTATGTTTTAATGTATTAAAACCTAAAGTACGAGAAATCCAAATAGTTTTGGATCAGGACCATTATAATCAACTCCTTCCGAACCATGCATAATATTTCCATCAAAATATAAAAAGATTGGAATTGGTTGATGCGCTATATAAAAATTTTCTATTTTGAAATAAATCTATATGAGATAAATTATACGCAAAAATTAGAGAGCGAGAAGGAATCTCGGGAAATAGGAGAGGAGAGAGAAAAAAATAATCTCCCCCACTTAACCCCTTAATATATATTAAAGGAATTAATTTATCTTTTTTTCTCTAATCTTTGAAAATGAGGCTAGATGGGGAATATTTTTCAAAAGAAGGCTAGATAGGAAATATTTTTTTGTAAAGAGGCTAGATAGGTAAATAGTTCTCAATAAAGCCTGATCTAAATAAAAGCAAAATGAAAGAGGAATGGAAAGAGAGCAGAGAAATATCTAACAACCTAGTTAGAAGAGGAAGGTAGTTAAGACAGTAACTTAGGTAGGGATGAAATAAGTGGCGGCAACAGGATGGATCCTGCAGGGAGCGCCTTCGAAGGACTCGGGCGCTGACGGAGAAGAAACCGGAGGTGACTAGGGCATCCATGGAGACAGAGAGGAGAGAGGAGATTGGGCGGGGACAGAGAGGAGAGAGGAGATCGGGCGGAGACAGAGAGGAGAGAGGAGATAGGGCGGAGACAGAGAGGAGAGAGGAGATCGGGTGGAGGGAGATCCGACCAAATCTACAAACTTGGGGAAGTAGTAATACTTCAGCAAATGGCGGATCGGGCGGTCGGATTGCTGAATCGGGCGTAAAACGCGGACCCACTATCCGCCTAATTGAGGATCATGCTGAGAAGGCAGCCCGATATCCACTCAACCGATTATCATCATCGGCGGGTTGCGGATTGTCGGGGGTCATTACAAATTGGTATCGGAGCGGCTAGATCCCAAGGATTGGTGCAGTGTAGTTGCACGTTGGTTCCAATTCTTTGGATCGTTGACT
>NW_017891914.1:0-11042 GCF_001540865.1 Ananas comosus | reverse complement strand
AAAGAGCTTGATCAATATCATGAAGAACTAAAGAAATTTAGCCATGAGGAAATTACCTTGGATCTTTGATGGCAATATGAAAATTGAAATCGTGCAAGGAGATTAGCACCTTTTTCCACCTTGTTTAATTCACAAGCTTGAAAAAGTGGGGGGCATTTGTTGAAGCAAAAAAAAAAAAAGAAGGGAAGAAGAAAAAAAAAAAAAAAGAGAAAAAAAAGTGGAAAGAGAGAAAATTTGAATAATGGTGTATGAGATGATCTATGCACTAGGTGCATGGAGAAAATTTGAGTTCAAATTTTGAACGTGGTGCATAGGTTAATCCATGCACCAGGTGCATAGATTACAGAAAGAAGGAAGAGAGGGAATGTTCTCGTAGGCATGCATGGGTATTACAAATAGCAAATTAATCCTTTTCCTTTCATATATTTGCAAGATACTCCACTTCAAACATATAATATTTTGTTATTTTAACTAAAATATAATATAAGCAAAATAAAGGGATTAATTTGTAATATTATACCCATGATCCCATAACCAAAATATCCTAACTTCCCACCTCTCCTACCTCTCCCATTAACCCCACTACACGCACGTCCTAAAAAAAAAATAAATAAATAAAAGGAAAAATCCTAGGTAGTTTCAATTGGCCCCATAAATATCTCCCAATGAAAAAGGGAGAAGGCACTGTTTTTTGTTTTTTTTCAACTCTCAAACCCATCCCTAACAAAAAAAAATCCCACTACTCCTCCCTACGAAAGAAGAAAAAGAAAGGTAATAATAATACTTTTCTCCATTGATGCCACGATCAAAGCTCTCTCTCTCTCTCTCCTAAAAAAATAAAAAAATAAAAGAAAAGAGAAGAAGAAAAAAGATATCTTTCTCTCTCTCTCTCTCTCTCTTTCTCTCTGAAATGAGCACCCACCAACAATGGCCTTGGCCCACTGTCGCTCCGCCTCTCCCCTGAAGAGGTTCCCTACGCCGCCGAGACCGTTTACTTCCTCGCCCGCGGCGTCCTCCCCCATCGTCTGCAGCCGCGCCGCCACCCGCGAGTTCGGCCTCCGCCTCCTCGACGTACACCTCGTCCTCGCGCGCTGCATCGGCAACACCACCGCGTGCGCAACGCCCATCGAGGCCGCCCGCCTCATATTCGTGTGCCGCGGCGGCATCACCATGTGTGGGCGCAATGCCCGCCGCGGCTTCGTCCTTCCCCCGACACCGCCGTCGTCGGCAGCCACGCGCCACCCGCGAGTTCGGCCTCCTCGTCCTCGCGCGCTGCGTCAGCGGCACCACCGCGTACGCAACGCCCATCGAGGCCGCCCGCCTCGTCTTCGTGTGCCGCGTCTGTCACGCCCCGGGGCCGATTTTAAAAGCATTTTTAAAACAGAGTTGCGGAAAACGTGCCTTTTTTTTTTTTTCAACCTGGCCCACGCGACGTACAGACCCGCCACAAATACAAAGTTCCTCTGTCCACTCGGACAGAGTCTCCTTTGTATTTGCACGGCGTACCAACGATACAACAGGATCACAACCACAACCTACATTTACCAAACAACAACCAAAGCATGATATGTATTTCCATACAGCTAACAATCCTTAGAATGATGCATGCCTCTAAGCACTCCTTAGGCGCTGGATGATGCAATGCACAATACAACAAACATCCTACTTAAAAGTGCTCCCCACACGGAAGCTTTTGTTTTTAAACTCTAATTCATTCATTCATAAAAAACGTTCGAAAACCTTTTTAAAACTGTTTCCCACACGGAAACTCTATTTTTGAAAACCGACTACCTCGAGGTGTAGAAAACCACGATGCATCACTACAAGAAAACCAAATCTCCACAGAACCAAAACCACAGATCGAAAACTCCAATCTCATGTATAAAAGAAACCAACACCACAGTTCACATACATTCAAGCATACATAAGATCAGCTAACTGAACCATTATTAAGAAAACTACTAAGTGCGGGAAAGAAATAACCAGGGTGACGGTCGCTACTGCCGTCTAACTAGATCGTCCTCTCGTCGAGCCCAAAATCCAACTCCTCGTCTCTGTCACCTGGGGGGGGAAAAGGGGGGTGAGAAACCGCAACCATGGTTTTCTCAGTGGGTACGACAGAGCCACGAAGGCAAGTCGTAATCACCGGAAACCAAAGGAGATAGATAAACAAGTATATATCTGTAAGCTGATATGAAATAGAACTACAGTAGCTACAACAGATAAATAGGAAGCAATAAATAAACCTGCTACTGTATAGAAAACAATGCAAAGAATGCCTCAATGTACTGAACCAGAAACTGTACCCAATCTGTGCCTGCTGTATCGGTCCGCAGACCTCAAGCGCTACCTGTCACTAACTGCACCGACCTGATCCATCCGCCCCGCAGGACGACCTATCCGGATAAGTACACCTCCGATCGGTGGCCAAACCGATCCGGTGTCATGAATACCCCCAAGTGCCGTGACTAAGTCATGCTGGTATGCTCAAACAAAAACAAACCCGGCTAAAGCCGGTGCCTAGGCCGAAGCCAACAACGAGGGCGTACAATGCCAAACTGAAATAGAAGCTAGGGCGTACAACGCCGAACCTCGATCAACCAGATCGAAACACACGACAAGAGAGTCGATGTGTTGCCTGGACCCAAGGTCCACAGAGATACTGAAATACAAATGCAACCTGCTCTACATGTCTATCAACCACTAACCAATGCAGTCAACGAAATACGATAACCAAACGATAACCAAACAACTGACATGTAGAGCTAATATACTGGAATAGAAAAACAGGAGAAGGAGGTGAAACGCTCTCACCGACTACCAGCTCGAAGCACCCACCTGTCACTGTCGCGTCGGAACACTGGGTACGCACAAGTCGACCGGACCTAAGAAGATCCACCAAGTCAGTATCCAAACCACTAACCCAAAGCACGAGACTCACAAACCCCCACACAGGATCCCCGTAATCGGTTTCCCAAAACCGATTACCGTAACTCACCGGAAGTCCCGAAAACCACACCGGGACGCCGTCGGGACCCACTAAGTGTCCCGAACTCACCGACTCGTGCCACGAGTCACCCGCTGCCCCAAAGCACTCCAATTTGGATGCCTTGGCAGCGAACACGAGGTAACACAACAATACGATCATCGCCGGATAATCGTACGAATCCGGATTCCCGGAAGTGTCTATTTCGACACCGGAACCCTCCGTCGCTCACCTATCATCATCGAACCCACAAAATGATGATGGTGACCAGCCAACAAGGCTCAGCGACAAAACACGAAGCAACCAAACACCGTCGGAAAGAATCCGAACCGAAACCGCGTTCTTTCGGCGAATTTCGCCGAAAAACGCACCGAAATCGACCTACCGATTTCCGCGAAAGCTAACGGACCATGGACAATCAGTCCAGCGGTCATTACAAACTCCCACACACTGCCCACAGTAGCCACGCAAAGCACAAATGCATAAAAGACCCTCTAATTACATAAAATCTCATCATTTTATGTAATTTGAGCGATCAAGCGGCTCGTTCACGCAAACCGAGGACTTTCGAAGTCCGCAGAGACACGTACTGACAGGTCTCGACGTACCGGAGTCCGTGCTCACGATCCGGAGCACAGCGGCTCGCTGTGGGAAGCGCGGGAGCAACCCGAAGGTTCAGCGAATAGCGCGCAGTCAGGGAAGATCGCGCCGAACAGAACTAACCGGACACTTCTGATCCAAGGGAAGGTGAGCATTGTGATCAGCACTGACCAGCGGTCACCGTGCTCACCTCCGGAGGCATCGGAACAGCCTCGGATCGCCGGAAAAACAAGCACAAACCCGAAACAGCAGCCAAAAAGGCTGAAACGGAGCGACATCGCCAAAACAGCGGAACGGGGCCTTCCCGACAGAAACCAAGGTGAGCACGATGATCAGCAACTTGCCAGGATCATCGTGCTCCCTTCCGTAGAGATCGGGGAGGCTCGGAAAGCCCAGAACAACAAACACCCCAAACAAAGTCCTATTTCGGGCTTGGCCGGAGCAACCTTGCTCCGGCCGGCTTCCGGCGGCACGGCGGCGCGCGCGGGGGCCAGGGGCGGGTGCGGGGGAGGTGAGGAACACCGTGCTCACCTCGGTTGGCGACGAGAAGCGGCGGCGGCGTCGGCGGAGCAACCCGAGCCCGCAAGAGAGAAGCTCGGGCTCGGCGGGTTTCTCCGGCCACGGCGGCGGCCGGGGAAGGTCGGGGACGGCGGAGGAGGGTGGCAGGAGGTCGGAGGGACTCCTCGGGTGCGGACCCAAGCGGCGGCGGCGCGGGAAAGAGACCGCAAACAACAACAGCCTGGGCTCGGGCTGGGCGGCCGCGGCTGGCCGAGGCGGCGACGGCGGCGCGTCGGGGCGGCGGCGACCGGCGGGAAGGGGCGCCCGGGCACGGGGGAGGTCGGCGGGAGGGTTTCCAGGCGGTGGCGGCGCGCGGGCAGGTAGTGCAACCCAGCTCGGTCAGGCTCGGCCCGGGCTAGCAGATGCGGCCCGGGGTGGCAGCGGCGGCGCAGGCGACGGCGGCGGTCGGCGGGGATGATCGCCGGAGCACGGGGCGACACCAAGGGAGGGTCCGAAGGTGGCGGCAGTCTCGGGTCTCCTCACAACCCGAGAGGAGAGAGGGAGAGAGAAAGAGAGGGAGAGAGGGAGAGGTAGAGGCTGCCGCGGTGGTTGGCCGGCCGGGGCTCGGTCGGCGGCGGCCTGGGCGCGCGCAGCAGGTGCAGGGGAAGGAGAGGGAGGCGGCTGGGTGGTTGGCTAGGGCTAGGATTAGGGTTAGGTGGCACCAAACCCTAGAAAGCTATAAATACTAAGGTGTAACTTTGCAAATAAGTCCACCAAACCTCAGTATTTATAACTGAGTCCATCACAGCGTGTGTAAAACACGCGAACACCCCTCTACGTGCGATCCCACGCGAAACGGTACATAAAATATCGCGACTTTCGCGAAAATACCAATTTGCCACTACCGTCCTCTCCTCGATCAACGCGCGATCTCCGCAGATCCGTCCGTCAGATTTGCGAACGGATTGCACCGGTGCGATCAGCACCTCGGAGACAACAAAGCTGCGATTTCGTTTCGTCTTGATCGACCACGGATTCACGACAAAATCCAACCTTCTTCGAATAGAAGGAAACACACACATAAATACATATAAAACATGTATTTTTGGATTTTCTCGAAATCCGTGCGTCAAACTCAAAATCCGTCAGCGTCATTAGTTCCAGAATAGCTGACCCGGTCGAAACGAGCTATTGGACTGCTATGAACAGAGTCCGGTACGAGCCAGAAGCCAACTTCTCACCGCGGCTTCTCCGGAAAATCGAGTTACTATTCACTTTAAGTGAAACTTGGAAATCGCGTAGAATTTCCGTTTTAACTCGTTTTCGCCCGAAACTTGACGAGTGCTTTTGTAATTAAATTACACACAAAAACATCGTCAACTGAGAGTTTAGCTACACTGCAAAAATCTCAGTCCTTACAGCGTCGGCGG
Source organism: Ananas comosus (assembly GCF_001540865.1). Taxonomy (NCBI): domain Eukaryota; kingdom Viridiplantae; phylum Streptophyta; class Magnoliopsida; order Poales; family Bromeliaceae; genus Ananas; species Ananas comosus. The sequence continues at coordinate 5,528 of NW_017891914.1, read as the reverse complement.
CATCGCCACGTGTGGGCGCAACGCCCGCCGCGGCCTCGTCCTCCCCCGTCATCGACAGCCGCGATGGGCAACCCACGAGTTCGGCCTCGGCCTCCTCGACGTGCACCTCGTCTTCTCTCTCTTCCACGCCGGAGACGCCGAGCGCCTCCGCCACCGAGCTCCACCGCGTCTCCATAAGCTTCCTCTTCACACCATGCGCTTATCTATATATATCTCCACCCCCTCCACCTGTTCAACGAAATTCCCAAACGAAACAAGAAGGAGCCCGGACGGATCGGCGGCGGTCGGAGATGTACGTGGTGAAGCGAGACAGGCGGCAGGTGTCAGTCCACTTCGACAAGATCACAGAAGCTGAATTATGAGCTAAGCCAGGAGCACTGCGACCCCGTGCTCGTCGCCCAAAAGGTCTGCGCCGGCGTCTATAAGGGCGTCACGACTTCCCAGCTCGCGGGGCTCACCAGGGAGATCATCCTTGCCGACTTCCTCGCCGACACCCGCTCCGCCTTCGTCGACGTCGCCAGAGACGCCTAACGCCTTGGCAACGAGTGCGGGCTCCCCGTCGTCAACGCCGTTGACCTCCGCGACCTCGCCGCCGAGAGGACAAGGCCCCGCTAGCTGAAGCAGATGAGGCTCACGGGGCTCGCCGCAGAGATCATGGAGGTCGAGGTGAGGAAGCCCAGCCATCTGAGGATGAGCCGTTAGGATCCAAGGGACATGACCTTGGATCAGATCGGGTACGCCTACGTCTACGCCTTCCTCTCGTTCGAGATCGGGAGGAGGCTTCGTGCCGCGCGGGCTACATCTAGTTTATGTCGACAAGTACCGGCACCGGCATCCCAGTCAGCTCCGACCTTATCAACCACCCGCTCTTCCGTGTTCTCATTGAGCGCTCGGACGGAAGAGAGGGGACATTATCGGTGATGGTTGTCTGGTGCGAAGTGGTGCTGTTCAAGTATTTGCTGTGGATGCTGCGGAATGGCGATAAGTTGAAGCCCGACGACCTCGTCTGTTCACGCCCACCAATTGTTTGATGAAACACCTAGAATATTGCTCTGACGGAGGTGGCGCCGACGAATCATGCCTTCCAATTATTTGATGAATGCCTAAGATGTATTTTTGACGGCGAATCCAATCTGTACATAAAGAGAGAGAGCGGTGCTCTTCTCTTTATAAAAAAAAGATGTGTTATCAAAAGAGAAAGAGCGGTGCTTTTCTCTTTGTAAGAAAAATATATCATCAAAAGAGAGAGGGAGCTTTGTTACTAAAAAGGAGGCAAGGAAGGGATTTTCCTACCTTAGTTGTCCCACGAATGTAAAAGAGACAAAGAAGGATTATCCATCTTTGTTGTCCTGTACTTTCAAAGGAGATAAAGAGGAAATACTCTCTTAATTCTCTTATAATTGGGAGGCAAAAGAAAGCAAATCGGGTTACCGATTGTTATTCTTTTGATCGTCCTTTTACTTGAAGAACAACGGGATGTTCGAAAAATAATCGACTCCCTTGATTCTATTTTGAGTCGAACTTCTCGATTTGGCTAAATTAGACCAAATTGAAATTTAATCGCTCCAAATTAAATTAAGTCATTTTTTCGCTATTTATGTGAGTTAAATTTTCATTATTCATGAATGAGAGTTTGACAAATAAAAAAATGCATTCGAAATTTTTAAGCGATGAATTTGATTCTGAATCATACATTTAAATATTTTGATATCATATGATCCCAAATTAACCATCTCGAAACAATGGATCGAATCTATACCCACCTCAAATTACACAACTCAGGCTCAGCCCAAATGTGAATACATAATAACTCAGGTTCAGCTCAAACATAAATTTGGGCCCAATTCTATAGCTGGCCTAAGGAAAACTTGGACCTAAGTTGTGCGGGCCTAAACTGAGCCCAAGCCCATATCCAGAATTTAAATTCAGTTCAGGCCTCCACCATATGGGCTTAAATTTAGTCCATGCCTGAATATAATTATATGGGCCCGAATTTGGACCATGTTTGAATCCACAGCAGAATTGACCCAATTATATGAAGCCATGGATTTTCTCATATGGACTAAAACCAAATCCAAATATTTAAGCCAAATCAAGATTTGAAATTATGCTTGAACCTAAGCCACATAGGCTAGGTACAATCTGAATATGAGACTGAGCCCTACCAACTTTTTAACCCAATTCTCTAGCACCATTAAGCTAGAGTCATATTGCTACCACATTCATGCTAAATCGAATTCTAAAATATTTGTTTAGAATCGATCAAACTATCTATTTATCTTAGTATATGTGACTAAGATAAAAATAATAAATTATATTTCACCTAATCAAATCAAATTTATTGAACTCTAATACATTTACTTAGAGTTCAAACAAACGAAACTGAATTAGACTCTAATACATACACTTAGAGTTTAATTTAAAGTTTGACTAATCCTAATAGATATAATTAGGATTTAGTTGATATTTCACCTCATGGTGAACCCAAATGAAATTGAATTAGACTCTAATACATACACTTAGAGTTTAATTTAAATTAAAATTTGACTAATCCTAATAGATATAATTAGGATTTAGTTGATATTTCACCTCATGGTGAACCCAAATGAAACTGAATTAGACTCTAATACATACACTTAGAGTTTAATTTAAATCAAATTTTGACTAATCCTAATATATATAATTAGGATTTAGTTAATATTTCACCTTATGGTGAACTCAATGTGAGACATAATTAAGCTCTAACATATAAGCATAGGGCTTAATTACACTGGACTTTGAGATATTAAATTGGAGTCTAATTTAAAAATATTTAGGCTAATCCTAACACATACATTTAGGATGAAGGCTTAAATTGAATATCAAATCAAATCCCGTTGGACTTTATCACATATATTTAAAGTTCAATTAACTAAATCAAACTCTAATTCATTTAATTAGAGTTTAATTTGAATCAAATCTGATTAAATCCCAATGTATATACATGGAATTTAATCAACCTTTCATCTTAGGGTGAACAATATTGTTGAAGCACTGAAACATATAGAGCCCAACCAAATCAATTTGATCATACACTTTGATATCTTCGAATATATATAACTAAGGTTCAGAATCAAATTCAATCAATCGTCATATTCATGTCATTTTTTTATATTCATGTACATTAGGGGGATGCCCCTGGTTAAGCCATGTAATTGTATACCGAATTATGTTATTCAATTTCAGTCCATTTCGGCATTACAAAGGTCTCTCAATCGAAGGTGCCCTAACACTTTGTAGGGGTAATTAACAATAAACGCTTGCGTTTATTGGAAGCCATGAATCCACAATACTTGATAACAATATATAATTAAATATTAATCTGAATCATGAATACTACCCCACGGTAAAAATCAAAATAAGATAGACCGTGCGAGGTGCGTCATTCGTGGTTGTAGACAAAATGGCACGCCCGGTGGGACCTAGCTTCTCCTTCCATCTTTGAGACCAATGTTATGCTAATAGAATTAGATGATAGATATTTAATCTACACTCATTATTCTCTTGCAGGAGAAATGGCACTGAAGAACGCTGCTACTGCTACAGGTTCGATGATGATCAATGCAGGTCAGGTTTGCCAATCGGCATCTGTCCTCACCAATGGAGCTGCTGGTGCTGCGATCCAGTTCGGCACCATCCCAGAAGAGGCTAGGGCTGCGGCTATGGCCCCTTTCAATGCTATTACAAGCACGAATGATGTTCCACGTCTTCCCTCTCGTGGGAGGCGTTCGAATGTCGTCATTCCCAACCCCCCTCGCGTTCCTGTAAAGGAGAGGATGACTTCTATTAGTGCTTCAAAGAAAATAGAATTACAAGGAAGACTGGTGTTCCAAAACCGAATTGACGAAACATTGCCACTTGATATGGCACCTAAAGCATCAGTCTTTAATAGGCTGACGTTCCCCAAGGATACTGTGACCAAGTCATTCAAGAGAAATCTTCGTCGTACTTTGAAGCGGCAAGAGATGAACAAAGAAAACAAGTCTCAACAAACCCAACTTAATAGGTTTGTCGCCAGGCCCGACGTTTTGGCCCGTAACCGCTATGCACCCTTGAGATTTCTGAGAAACAACTCACCTACTGCCATTCTGCGCCCCGAGTCAGAAATGGCCCATTTAAAACCTTCTTTTGCATGTCCTTGCTTGAGAAACAATGACAAGAACTCTGTCTTCAAGCAGATATATAAAACTTTTAAGGCTGCAAAAGGAAGAATGAACCTAGAGAAGAAAATTGAGAAGCCGAAGTGGCAACGAAAGTCAACACTATCATGGGAAGGAAGAAAGACAGAGTGGAAGCCTAAAACTCTTGCTCAGATTAAAGAAGAAAAATCTAAAATAGAGAATTTGGAGATTCACACTGTGAGAGTTATTGGACACACGCCGTCAAATGAGGCCGTTGATGAAGAAGAAACTATTCAGCAAATTCTTACGAGAGCTGCTGCAAGAAAAGTCGCGGAAGAGAAAGCAAGAGCTAAGGAAGCAAGCTCTTCGCAAACACAAAATATGGAGAATAAAGATGATATGCCTAGTGATCCATCTGACCCACGAGAGGAAGAGGAGGTTGTCTACTTCTCAAGGGATCCAAAGGATGTTATGATTACATCCTTGAAAAAGAAAGTTGATGAAAAGGATAGAGATATCATAAATCTCTATAAGAAGATGGAAGAGGTCATGAGTTTGATGTTGAATGTGCAGAAGCAATTGGGGGATCAACGGCGTCAAACCAAGATTCTAACCCAGCCGGAAGCGCACATACCACAAGTCATTAATGAACAGGCTAAAACAACTGTTTTTAAAGAGACAACCTCTTTGACTAAGGAAGAAATTCATGATTTGATCACTTCGCAAGTTAACGAGACGGTAGCAGGAGCACATCCAAAACAGAAAGGGAAAGGACACCCTTATCTATCGGAATTGTCACGCCCCGGGGTCCCTTTTTAGTTTGGAAAAATAGCGGAAACAACTAAATTTTCTTTTTGAAACACCTGACCCCAAAGTATGTCAGATCCGCCACAAATACAGGGAATCCACTGTTCACACGAACAGAGTCTCCCCTGTATTTGCACGGCGTCGCACAAGTACAATTATACAACCAGAGTACAACCAGAATACAACCACAACCATATGAACATACAACCTCAACCGCACATACAGACGTCCATACATTCACCATTCACAACACGACGGTATTCATAGTTTTAAACATAAATCCAGATCTATCATTTGAAACGTTTTCTACCCGGAAACAAGTTTTGAAAGACTAAGATACAAAACCACAGAAAATCTTTTGAAAACTGTTCCCTACACGGGAACTTTTATCTTTTAAAAAACGCTACCACGAGGGGTAGAAAACCTTTTATTTTTCAAAAACACAATTCCTTTAATACATTCCAAAACCAACTGAAAACTCAGATATTCAGATAATAAAACAAAACTGAACCATGTAAACCGACTAAGCTATATATCAACAGAATAATAAGGGTAATAACT
>NW_017891913.1:5099-11050 GCF_001540865.1 Ananas comosus | reverse complement strand
AATTTGGGTCCAAAAGCCCTAGATCAAAAATGCCCAAAAAAAAGCCCTAAGTATCAATTCTAGGGTTTCATATGGTAAAATCTACCAAATCAAGGATCAAAGGGTAGAATCCAAGTACTAACCTCCCAAGATGCCTCCAAACAAGCTCCAAATCTTCTAGGGTTGAAGATTGGTCCACCACCAAGCTCTACAAGCGCCAAGCCAAGCAAGGGTGGAGAGGAGAGAAACGGGTTGAGCCCCAAGCTCCCTCAAGCAAAAACCTCTTCTTACTCTCCTTCTCCTTCTTCTTTTTCTCTCTCTAGAAGGTGTTGGGAAGGGGTGAGAATGAGGAAATGAGAGAGGGAAGAGGAGGAAAAGGCTAATAAACCCATCTAATGCAACAAAATCCAGCTAGGCCCTCCAAAAAACCAATATTGCATCAGCCCGGTCTGGGTAGTTTTCGCCCAGAGGGACCGGTCTCTCCCCAGCAGAGACCGGTCTCTCGCTGCGAACCCGAAAAACCAGCGTTCGGGAACCGGTCTCTCCCTGCGCGGGACCGGTCTCTCTCTGCGAAGACGCGCTCGGGGACCGGTCTCGCTTGCCAGGGACCGGTTGCCTCAGACTGCCTCAACACTGCTCACTGAGGGGACCGGTCTCTCCTTCCAGGGACCGGTCCCCGAGTGAAAACTCTCAGGACTTGTCCCGAATTCCAGTTTTCGAACTTTTTAGGTCGGAAAATATTCTACGACCCTTCACCAAGTGTGGAAAAGCTCGAAACACATCCAAACACTCGAACCTCGCAATTTGCAAGGTCCAGTGTGTTACACGATAGGTGCAACTACCGGAGGCGCGGGTCGCTCAACCTCTGCCTGAGCCGATGCCTGATGTGCTACCAACTCCTGCAGCCTCACTATCTAATCCTCTTGGCGCTGCATCGCGCCGACCATCGTAGCGATCTGCGCTCGTAGTTCCCGCACTTCACCAGCTCCCGCCTGCTCGGGCACCTCAGGAGGTGGTGCCGGAGTAGATCTAGTCTTAGGGCGTCCCCTCGATGCCATAGCTCCTGAAATGCAACAAATTGGTTAATCACACGCAAAACGACTCGACAACAAAATCGGGCGGAAGCACACAAGTGTAAACATTCTAGGCTCTTAGCGTCATGTTGTCGACCGCCAACACAACCACTTCGAAGCGAGAACGAATACAACTTGAATCCGTTTCTTGTAACTACTAGAAACATACTACCAACTTCGACCCAATCGAATCAACTTCTGCCACCGGCATAGGTTCATGTCTCACTCACGCACCTATAGTCTTAAGGTTGCCAACCTAGGGTCTCCTAGGTCCATCCTAGGCTCTCTCTTTACTTGCTCTTAATTAGCTTGCTCTGATACCACTTTATCTGTCACGCTGTCACGCCCCGAGCCTGCTACCAATTTGGTCCGGTTCGGGCGCGTCGAATAGACGACGGACGGACAGAACCTCCCCTGTCGGCCCAAGGCTAAACAACGCGATTGTGTACAACAAGTGCCCAGGAAAACAACTTGAATACATACATAATCGAGCAACAATAGCGAGAGCACAACCGGTGCTAAACAACCAAGAGCAGGCATCGCAAGTAGTAAACAAGTGAATAAAAGAGAGATACTAACTATTACAGCCATTCAACTTTAATACATTTGATTAACTTTACATTCTTCCAAAACATAAACATAAAGTTTACAATTCTCCAACTCATCTCACCCTATACATCATCTACTCTCAAGTGCATAGGGTAGCTCTAATGCAAAAAGGAAGGTAAGCTACTACAACCACTAGGGCGTTAAGCCCTTACCACGATCCTCAACAGGCGTACTCGTACTCGGCCCTGCAACAAAGTGGGGTGAGAACTACGAATAGTTCCCAGTGGGTTCGGCCGCCGACTCCGCCGATCTCCCCACTAGGTCTAAGCAGGCATAGGTAGATAGATAGATAGATAGATAGCTATGTATGAAACAGTAACAACAGCAAGTAAGTAGAAATGCAAGTACTCTACCATGCCTTAATCCAGTATAATGAATGCATGCACTACATAGTAAAGGCTAGCTACCATGCTACTATGTCCAACAACGATGCTATTCATTAATCACCTAATCACTCGGCTAGCCCGTGGGCTTGCCTTCAATCTCACGTCTCAATCCCACGGCCCCCTTATAGGTGCCACATCTACTCGATCACACTGGTGAGGATCCGCTCACTCACTCGACTCACAATCTACTCTCTATGGGGAGGATCCGCTCACTCGCCTGACTCACAATCTACTCTCTACAGGGAGGATCCGCTCACTCGCCCGACTCACAATCTACTCTCTACAGGGAGGATCCGCTCACTTGCCCGACTCACAATCTACTCTCTACGGGGAGGATCCGCTCACTCGCTCGACTCACAACATAATCATAGGTGAGGAACCGCGCTTACTGAAGGTGAGAATCTACTCACTCACCCGACTCACAACATAATCATAGGTGAGGAACCACTCACTGAATGTGAGAATCTACTCACTCACCCAAGACCGTCTGCGGGCCCCAAAAAGGCTCACCTCTCGGGACCCAAAAAGGCTATCCCTATCGTGTGACAACTGCGGAGTGCACTGCTTGTGTGGAGTGACCACCCCAAGCTTTGAACAGACATATGAGTATGATAAAATCCGCGTCACTGAGGATGCCTTTCCACTCTAGACAACATCACTTGGGAACTAGTTCATCCCTACGTTCAACACGCAACAAGTGTTCCCTCTATACTTTACTTATCATGCCACTCGTCATGTTATTTACTTATCTAGATGCCACTCGTTCTTTGGTTCTCGTTAACACAAGGTTAAGTTCGTCATCTACTTTACCACTGTAGGGTTCCAGGTCACAATTCCCCTATTCTCATGCATCCTAAGTCAAGTGCCAAACTCATGTTGCTACACTACTAAGGATCATGCAAGAATTAATGGAAATGCAACTATTTAATACCCTATTATGCATAATAGTTACACTAGTCCAAATGCCACTCATTCTTTGTGTTCAACACTAACTAGATGACACTCGTTCCTATTTAAGTGTACCCAATACACTAATTACACACCCACTATGTGACGTCCCAGCTTCCTAGGGGGTCACCCATCCTAGGACTACTCCCATCCTAGCACGCTTAACTCTCTTAACCTCTTGGGCCTTGCCACCACCCAAAATGCTTAAGCCGGGTTAAGAGTTTTAGCCCTATTATATCTCATATATAGGACTATCTGGGGTCTCATAATCTCCCCTCCTTTAAGCCCTGACGTCCTCGTCAGGCTCAGACTCACAAGTTGTAACGCACTGGACCTTTGCAAACTGCGAGGTTCGAGTGTATGGCTGGTGTTATGAGTTTTTCCAGATTTTCTGGTGGGTCGTAGACAGTGTTCAGACCTATGGCTCGTATCCCGAGAATTGTGGTATTTCAAGTAGCACTAAGGTCGCCAAAGTGGAGGACTTAGGCTGCTCTCGGTTTGCAAATTTCGGGGTGGCGTACCGGTACGCGGTGATGGCTGTACCGGTACAGCCATCGACCCTGGCAGCCAGAGCGCCAACCCGAGGCTCGGGTTGGGCTGGTTCGTGGGATGTGTACCGGTACACAAACCCGTGTACCGGTACGCAGTGCAGTTCGGGCTGTTTCGGGGAGGGGTGTATTTGCAATTGTTACAACACCTATATAGGTGACCCCAGCCCCCTTAGCTGCTCTCTTTGAGCCCTAACCAGTGGAGATCAAGGTGAGTCTCCCCTTCCCTTGTTTGATCCCCATTTTTGGTGGATTTTATGGTGTTTTGATCTCTCCCTTCTCCTCTTCTTTGCTTTTATTGGGTTTTCTCCATGATTGAAGACTTGGAGCTTTGAGAGGAGCTTGTTTGTGAGGAGACCTCCAACCCTAGCTGATTTTGGACTTGGTTTGAGGCTATTTAAGAGGTTAGTAACATGTATTTTTCATTTGATACATGTTTTGTTGATTTTGGTTAGAGGAAACCCTAGATTTGAATTTATAGGAGTTTAGAAATGGGATTTTCAGAGTGAGGTTTTTGATCTGATTGATCTTATTAGAACATTTTTTAGGTTAGGTTTGGAAGGATTCTTGCCTCTTTTGGAGATTTCAGAGGCAAGATATTCCCATTTCGCGTGAGTTTTTCCATACTTAGCTTGAAAAGCCTTAATGTGGTATGTGTTGCTTCCTGTAGGGTTCTTGTGACACTTGTTCCTTACTTTAGCGGTATAGCGAGTGGGACACCCTATGGCGGAACAATCGACAGGGTTCGTTGTCGTCGTTGGGTTTGACCAGCACATATGAGAAATTCTCATTGTGATGATTTAAGTATTAGTAAAATGAAAAGCAATGTATTCAATGTTCAGATGCATTATTTTGATATTTTCAGATGCTTAAAAATGCAACATGTTATATACAATGCACATATTTGACTCTACTATGCTAGAGATTTTCTATGTTGCGGCTTAGCGGGCCTATGAAGTTAGCATTTTACATCTGATTAAAGTATGTTGCATATAGGTGCTTATGGCACATAGATTTAACTCTTGGACTTAGGAACGCATACTTGAATTGGTTGGCATATCGAACCTTAGTGAATAGGTTATGAGTGTATTACAAATGTTAAGCTCAATTTGTCATAAAGCGGATTGGCTTGGATAGAGATGACTTAGCCAAGTAATTGTATTAAATGCGGATTGACTTTGATGATATTGTAAATTGCATTTGCATGTTCATTATTATGAGAATATTAATAGCCAAGTGATAGTTGCATTTGGAAAGAAACTACATTGTGGCATATGACGAACAATAGAGAGATGTTATTAATCTATTATGATTAGAACATGTTAACGTCATAAAGAGATTAGAAGGTGAAATGTGCTTAGCTATATAGCATATGTTTAAATTCAATAAAGAGGCCCACTAAACATTAGTGAATTGTGGGAACTTCACCTTGAGATTTGGACTTAAGTAAAGCTAAGAGTCATGACATCGAATTATTGAACGGTTTAACCTTAACATTGAGACATAGCTATAGCTTTGGTGATTGCTAGTGACTGTTACCATGTTAGGACATGATGATTGCGCGTACTGGGTTTGACATGGCTTGCTTTGCCATTTGTGTCATTGCACATGCTTGTAAGGTCGCTTCCCTACAAGCGGCATCGGAGTTAGCTAGCGAATATGTCGCTCTCGTGCGGTACTGGAGAGCTACGGGGTTCGAGTGGGACCAAACAATTTCCAAGGACATGAATGTTGGGCTACACAGGCCATTAGCGGCACAAGCGGCACTACACCCGTTGTAGATCTTGAATGAGATTGAACAGATATTAAAACGAGTTTGATTAATCATACTAGACAGGTCTAGTAGTTGGATTCCATTGACATGTACGGGCTACGTATTGGACATTGAGCATTTCAATAGTATTGACTTCGGTATTGCTTTGGAATGTAGTGTACTTGGTTCCCAGGTAAGTTCATCTATATGTGTGGCTTTGAGACATATTCATACTTCATACGTATTACATGTTGATATAGCAATAATTTGTTTAAGCTATTGGCATACTGGTTCATGTAGCAGTAGATGTACTCCATGTGACATTCTACATACTTTGGCATAGGTAGAGTAGCATCTTATTATTAATGCATTCATTTACCGCTAGTTTAATTCCAATAACTTTATTCTGCTCCCTATTTGGGCTAGTGGATGCAGTTAGCTGCAGTTCAGTAATTGCCCACTGGGAACTATAAATTATAGCTCTCATGGTCTCCTGTTCTTTTATTGTTTTATTCTTTCAGAGCCTTCCACTTTCGGGAGGGTCGGAGATCGGCGGAAAAGGTTTTGGCATCGTGCTAGATAGAGGGATTTGGCGTTAGGTGTATAACCTCATCTTTTGTTTTGCGTTGAGAGTTGTGAGATTTTTCTCTCTCTT
>NW_017891913.1:0-5074 GCF_001540865.1 Ananas comosus | reverse complement strand
CCCTGTTGATTTTAAGTATTTGATAGCTATTTATCATGTTGACATACATTACTTTTGTACATATGTAGAGATAGCGCATCTTAGTATTATATGCTTCAGTTTACCCAGTTAACTCCTATACTTTATCTCGCTCCCCTTTTGGCTAGTGGCCTGCAGTTGACTGCAGTTCCCAGTGAATTGCCCACTGGTAACTATAAATTATCTCTCATGCTGCCTGTTTTAGTGTTTTCTTTCAGAGCCTCTCCCACTTCGAGGAGCGTAGGGTCTCGGGATCGCCCGGAAAAGTTTTCCCTGAGTGCTAGCTACGAGGACTTTGGCGTCGCGTAGTCATACCTCATCTTGTTTGCTGTTGGAAGGTTCTGAGAGTTTATGTACCTTGCTTATAGAGACCACCCTACCTTTATGTAGTCTTGAGTATACTGATTGATGTTCTAGTTCTTGTTATGTTCTAGTGTTTAGTCTCTTTCTGCTTTCCTTTCTATTTCCGCTTGTTATAGAACTTAGTACATACTGCTCTTATATCGCCTTAGTTATTGTTTATTATCTTTTATATCACTTTTGTTGTAACGCTTATATTGCAGCATTATGGCGGGTCTGGGCACCGCAAACCACCGGGCAAGCTCCGGCCCTTTTGATTCCGAGTGTCCCGGGGCTTTGTCCAAGATGAACATATTTAGTAACCACGGCATTGTGCAGTACTATATCTCGCTAGCCAGTCATCAGACCCCTGACTCCAGCTTGAGATATCATTCTCAATCACTTCTCGGTACTATTGAGTAATTGAGTACCAAGGATACCTCATTGACAGCTCCAACTTCCCAGACCGGGGTCAACCCATCCTAGGACATATCTTTCCTAAGCCAACCGCTCTTAACAACTCTTCTGGATTAACCATTCTTTTTATGCGTTGGCCTTTCTCCTTAACCCAAAAGCTTAAGCCGATGTTAAGATTTAGCCCTATTATATGCTTTATATAGGACTATCCGGGGTCGCACAATCTCCCTTCTATAAGCCCTGACGTCCTCGTCAGGCCTTCAGACTCACAAATCACAGGCGATGTGAGACTCATCTCGCTAGCCGTTCATCCAGACTGCGGCTAGTCGAGAACCTCATCTCACACTTCACGGACTGATAATTGGCTCTATACCATCCTGTGACGTCCCAGCTTCCCAAAACCCCGAGGCGCTCACCCATCCTAGCACTACTTCCATAACTAGCACGCTTAACTCCTTAACTCCTTGGGCCTTGCACCACCAAATTGCTTAAAGCCGGGTTAAGAGTTTATCCCTATTACTATCCATAATATGAGGAACTAATCTGGCGGTCTCACACATTACTCCTCCTCTGTGAAGTTGTGCGTTTACATTGAGGTATCAAAGCGAATATCCAGCGGATTAGTTTGTGATGTATGGTTAGTCTCAGGCTGAACCAGGGTCTTGATGACGGGCCTACCCAGATGATAAGTGCAACTCGCCTGTGTACTTTCGGGTCTTGGAGTCTGACGAAGAATACTCGTCCCAGGGCTTCAAGGAAGAGAGATTGTAGCACCAATAGTCCTATATATGAAAAATAGGCTAAAACCTTAACCCGTACTTAAGCATTTCCTGCGACCAAAAGTTGGGTGGCAAGGCTCATATTGTAAGGAGAGTTATGTGCTTAGGATGGAGTACTTCCTAGGATGCGGTACTCTCCTGGGAAGCTGGATAATTGACAACGTCACAGATTACAGATGGTATCAGAGCCAATTACCAGCCGGAAGTGTGAGATGAGTCTCGGCTGAGCCAGGGTCTGGATGACGGGCTAGCGAGATGAGTCTCACATCGCCTGGTATTTGTGAGTCTGAGCCTGACGAGGACGTTAGGGCTTAAAGGAGGGGAGATTGTGAGACCCCAGATAGTCCTATATATGAGATATAATAGGGCCACTAGGTCTTCGTCTACCTAGGATCAAGTCCACATTTATCATCTCATTATAGGGTTACTAATCAACATATCTCAATCTCATGCATGCAAGGCCCAAGTGTTAAACGAGTAATACAACACTACCTCTAGCATGCAAGAACATGAAACAACTAATCAAGCACCCTATAATGCATCATGCTCAATATGCGAGTTGATCAACCACAATACTTAGACATAGGGAGCAGTTCAACTGCTTCGGGATGGTCACCACCTACCTTTTATAGCGTTCCGATTGCTCGTCGTCACTCGCAATCGGCCTCCGGCGGCGCACGCCGCTCGGCTCGACCCAATTCACGTGCGACCACCGAACGACCTCTGATCTGGGATCTGGAAATTAAAGGTCTTCGGTTTCTTGCTACGACACTCGGAATCCGATCCTGCAATTTATGGACGCCACCTCGGCCCTCCAGGCGGAAACGAATGCCGGAAGGTCTCTTTCTTCAATATCTTTGCACCGGCTCGACGAATTGCCGAACCGACTTCGCCAACGCGTCAGAATACCTAGCAATTAGGTTTACAACCATTCAATTTAGATCAAAACCCTAGATTTTCCAAAACCCCATTTTGGAGCCCTAGGTTGCAACTAGGCAAGAATTCACCATTAGAGCTTTGGATTCAAGCATTAATCAACTCCTTAGCATGCTAGGGTTCCAAAAACTCCATTCTTAAAGCATAAGAATCTAACCCTAGAGAAAAGCCACTAGAGAGCTTAAAAAGCTTACCTCCAAGGCTACGCTCCCACTTGAGGAAGAAGATGAAGAGGATGGAGCTCCTCTTCTTGATCTTCTTCTCCACCAACTTCTTCTCTTCCCACTTCCCCTTGAGAGAGAAAAGAGATCTTAGAGAGAGAGAGGGAGAGTTTTGGGTGTTAGGGTTGGGAGGAATGAGAGGAACAAACCCTAGACCCCTCATAGAGCTCCCACTAATGCTAAATTGCATAAAAACCCCTCAACAATGCTTCTTGTACACAGCACGTTTTGGGCATTCTCGTGTACGGGGACCGGTCCTTGGCTAGAGAGACCGGTCCCTGAAGGACCAGTCCTTGGCTGAGGGACCCGCCCCTGTAGGTCAAGAATTCCAGCACTTTAGGACTTAGCCAAATTTTCAGCATTTTCACAGTTTCTTCTCCGTTTTCGCTCATTTTTGCTCCATGGGTCTCCGATTTATTTCAAATCGCACCGAGACTCCCCACACATGTCTTCGAGCGTGTTCACCTCATCTTTTCATCCACGCTAACGCCAGATTTAGTCTACAGCCCAACATAGTCTTTCGTGTTCCGTTTTCGCACCCACGCACACCGAAATGCCCGAATGCTCCCAAACTTCACCGAACTTCACCGGAACCATTCAAATGGCTTTCCAACCAAATGTACACCGTAACTTCATAATTTTAGAAGTCTGGTACCTTACACATGCCCTGCGACTACCAATTTGGTCGGTTCGGGTACGTCGAACAGACGCCGAATGGACAGAACCTCTCCTGTCTGTCCAAGGCTAAACAACACAGTCATGTATATCAAGTTGCCCAGGTAAACTAAAACAATATACATGAAGCACCACAAGTGCTATACAAGCGAGAGCAAGAATCACAAGTAGATATACAAGTGAACAAAAGAGAATTATCTAGCTATTACACTTTATTACAACATATACATCGAGTTTATAATTTAACATCTCCAAAATGTATACCTGTCATCCACAACTCTCCAAAATACATATACAACAAGATCTCACATCTATACAGGGTGTACTAATGTCACGCCCCGGGACCCAGCGGAAGCCCGCCCGGCGCGTGCCCAGACCCGCCGTATGTCTAAAACATACAAGGCGTTTAGAACAAAACGATAAAAAAAATAACGAAGCGATAAATAAAGCAACAAAAGGAGAATGTCTAGAAGTATCAGAGCAAAGTATATCTATAAGCTGCAATAAGGGAAAGGAACATAAGACTAAATCAACTATGTAAAAACATAAAGTAATACAATAGGAGTCCCAAATTCAAGAGCTAAATAAGGTACATAGGTGGTCTCTATACATGGTACAAAACCTCTCTCTCACAAAAACACAAAAAGAGAATAACCACCTAGGAGCAAAAGCGAGCTCCCCTATCTATCAAGCTAGGCGACACCCTTGCCGTGATCCCATGCCTCCATCGGTGCCGAAGGCGCTGAAATAAAACTATAAAATAGAGGGCGTGAGAACTATTAAATAATAGTTCCCAGTGGGCAATTACTGACTTCAGTGAAATGCGCCACTAGGCCCAAAAGCTACAAAAAGGGGTCAGTAAACAAGTATAAGTAAGAGCGATAAGTACAATGAGTAAATACACAAGAATACTTGCTACCACAAGATATCTCTACTTAGTATGATTTTGCTCAAGTAATAAAAGGCTACACTAGCATGAATGTACCAAAGTATCATTAGTATGATATCCACAAGCAAAATAGTAAAGATGTCACTGTTTACTATTCTAGTCAATGTCCACATGGCATGTTAACTATTTAAAGTTAAATCTCGTAAGACCCGCCCGAAGGTTGTCTGGCCTGAAGACCCACCCGTAGGCTGTCTGGCCGATGCCGAGCCTAATGGCCCCGTGGTAGTCAACATCCCCACTCTAGGAATGAGCCTTTCCTACGGCAATCCACTTCGGCGCCCAATCCCGCACGGTGAATATGTATCGCGATGGCCATCTCCGGAGTGCCGGCTTGTAGGGAGCGACCCTCACAAGCATGTGCGAATAAGCACAATAACAAGTAGCATAAGATCCGTCTCAATTACCAAGTCCTCATGTCTAACAACATGGAATATGTCACATATCTCAATGGCCTATCTCTAAGTCATCATGTCTAAAACATGAAAGTAATAGATATCAATGGCCTATCACTATGTCTTATCATACGAGTTTCATAGTTACTAAGTCAAGTGCCCCTTTATGACACTTTATTCACTACGTCCAATCATAGTGTAGTGTTTACAATTACACAATTATGAGTTAACATAAGCGACATGATTCCCATTGTGTCACGCCCGGGTACCAGCGGAAGCATATCCGGCACGTGCACAGACCCGCCATACACCTGCAGTATATAAGGCGTCTACGAAGAAAGCCAGTCG